>NC_057814.1:254490086-254651960 GCF_018294505.1 Triticum aestivum | reverse complement strand
CCCCTCCCCCTCTAGTCCGAATTGGACAAGGAGTGGGAGCGGCGCCCCCCTTTCCTTCCTCTCTCCCTCCTCCTTCCCCCTTCTCCTACTCCAACTAGAAAAGGAGGGAGTCCTACTCCCGGTGGGAGTAGGACTCCTCCTGGTGCGCCTCCTCCTGGCCGGCCGCCTCCCCCTCCCTTGCTCCTTTATATATGGGGGCAGGGGGCACCCCAGAGACACGACAATTGATCTCTTGATCTCTTAGCCGTGTGCGGTGCCCCCCTCCACCATAATCCACCTCGATAATATCATAACGGTGCTTAGGCGAAGCCCTGCGTCGGTAGAACATCATCAACATCACCATGCCGTCGTGCTGACGGAACTCTCCCTCAAAGCTCGTCTGGATCGGAGTTCGAGGGACGTCATCGAGCTGAACGTGTGCTGAACTCGGAGGTGTCGTGCGTTTGGTACTTGATCGGTCGGATCATGAAGATGTACGACTACATCAACCGCGTAGTGCTAATGCTTCCGCTTTAGGTCTACGAGGGTACATGGACAACACTCTCCTCTCGTTGCTATGCATCACCATGATCCTGTGTGTGTGCGTAGAATTTTTTTTGAAATTACTACGTTCCCCAACAGTGGAATCTGAGCCTAGTTTTATGCGTAGATGTTATTTCCACGAGTAGAACACAAGTGAGTTGTGGGCGATATAAGTCATACTGCTTACCAGCATGTCATACTTTGGTTCGGATATGGCCTCGGAACACTGAGACCGAAAGGTCGAGCATGAATCATATAGTAGATATGATCAACATAGTGATGTTCACCATTGAAATTACTCCATCTCACGTGATGATCGGACATGGTTTAGTAGATTTGGATCACGTGATCACTTAGAGGATTAGAGGGATGTCTATCTAAGTGGGAGTTCTTAAGTAATATGATTAATTGAACTTAAATTTATCATGAACTTAGTACCTGATAGTATTTTGCTTGTCTATGTTGATTGTAGATAGATAGCCCGTGTTGTTGTTCCGTTGAATTTTAATGCGTTCCTTGAGAAAGCAAAGTTGAAAGATGATGGTAGCAATTACACGGACTGGGTCCGTAACTTGAGGATTATCCTCATTGCTGCACAGAAGAATTACGCCCTGGAAGCACCGCTAGGTGCCAGGCCTGCTGCAGGAGCAACACCAGATGTTATGAATGTCTGGCAGAGCAAAGCTGATGACTACTCGATAGTTCAGTGTGCCATGCTTTACAGCTTAGAACCGGGACTTCAACGATGTTTTGAACGTCATGGAGCATATGAGATGTTTCAGGAGTTGAAGTTAATATTTCAAGCAAATGCCCGGATTGAGAGATATGAAGTCTCCAATAAGTTCTACAGCTGTAAGATGGAGGAGAATAGTTATGTCAGTGAGCATATACTCAGAATGTCTGGGTATAACAATCACTTGATTCAACTGGGAGTTAATCTTCCGGATGATAGCGTCATTGACAGAATTCTTCAATCACTTCCACCAAGCTACAAGAGCTTCGTGATGAACTATAACATGCAAGGGATGGATAAGACGATTCCCGAGCTCTTCGCAATGCTAAAGGCTGCGGAGGTAGAAATCAAAAAGGAGCATCAAGTGTTGATGGTCAACAAGACCACTAGTTTCAAGAAAAAGGGCAAAGGGAAGAAGAAGGGGAACTTCAAGAAGAACAGCAAACTAGTTGCTGCTCAGGAGAAGAAACCCAAGTCTGGACCTAAGCCTGAGACTGAGTGCTTCTACTGCAAACAGACTGGTCACTGGAAGCGGAACTGCCCCAAGTATTGGCGGATAAGAAGGATGGAAAGGTGAACAAAGGTATATGTGATATACATATTATTGATGTGGACCTTACTAATGCTCGCAGTAGCACCTGGGTATTTGATACTGTGTCTGTTGCTAATATTTGCAACTCGAAACAGGGACTATGGATTAAGCGAAGATTGGCTAAGGACGAGGTGACGATGCACGTGGGAAATGGTTCCAAAGTCGATGTGATCGCGGTCGGCACGCTACCTCTACATCTACCTTCGGGATTAGTTTTAGACCTGAATAATTGTTATTTGGCGCCAGCGTTGAGCATGAACATTATATCTGGATCTTGTTTGATGCGAGATGGTTATTCATTTAAATCAGAGAATAATGGTTGTTCTATTTATATGAGTAATATCTTTTATGGTCATGCACCCTTGAAGAGTGGTCTATTTTTGTTGAATCTCGATAGTAGTGATACACATATTCATAATATTGAAGCCAAAAGATGCAGAGTTGATAATGATAGTGCAACTTATTTGTGGCACTGCCGTTTAGGTCATATTGGTGTAAAGCGCATGAAGAAACTCCATACTGATGGACTTTTGGAACCACTTGATTATGAATCACTTGGTACTTGCGAACCGTGCCTCATGGGCAAGATGACTAAAACGCCGTTCTCCGGAACTATGGAGCAAGCAACAGATTTGCTGGAAATCATACATACAGATGTATGTGGACCGATGAATGTTGAGGCTTGCGGCGGGTATCGTTATTTTCTCACCTTCATAGATGATTTAAGCAGATATGGATATATCTACTTAATGAAACATAAGTCTGAAACATTTGAAAAGTTCAAAGAATTTCAGAGTGAAGTTAAAAATCATCGTAACAAGAAAATAAAGTTTCTACGATCTGATCGTGGAGGAGAATATTTGAGTTACGAGTTTGGTCTTCATTTGAAACAATGTGGAATAGTTTTGCAACTCACGCCACCTGGAACACCACAGCGTAATGGTGTGTCCGAACATCGTAATCGTACTTTACTAGATATGGTGCGATCTATGATGTCTCTTACTGATTTACCGCTATCGTTTTGGGGTTATGCTTTAGAGACGGCTGCATTCACGTTAAATAGGGCACCATCGAAATCCGTTGAGACGACGCCTTATGAACTGTGGTTTGGCAAGAAACCAAAGTTCGTTTCTTAAAGTTTGTGGTTGCGATGCTTATGTGAAAAAACTTCAACCTGATAAGCTCGAACCCAAATCGGAGAAATGTGTCTTCATAGGATACCCAAAGGAAAATGTTGGGTACACCTTCTATCACAGATCTGAAGGCAAGACTTTTGTTGCTAAATTTGGATCCTTTCTAGAGAAGGAGTTTCTCTCGAAAGAAGTGAGTGGGAGGAAAGTAGAACTTGATGAGGTAACTGTACCTGCTCCCTTATTGGAAAGTAGTTCATCACAGAAACCGGTTCCTGTGACACCTACACCAATTAGTGAGGAAGTTAATGATGATGATCATGAAACTTCAAATCAAGTTGTTACTGAACCTCGTAGGTCAACCAGAGTAAGATCCGCACGAGAGTGGTACGGTAATCCTGTTCTGGAGGTTATGTTACTAGACCATGACGAACCTACGAACTATGAAGAAGCGATGGTGAGCCCAGATTCCGCAAAATGGCTTGAGGCCATGGAATCTGAGATGGGATCCATGTATGAAAACAAAGCGTGGACTTTGGTTGACTTGTCCAATGATCGGCAAGCCATTGAGAATAAATGGATCTTCAAGAAGAAGACTGACGCTGACGGTAATGTTACGTCTATAAAGCTCGACTTGTTGCGAAAGGTTTTCGACAAGTTCAAGGGATTGACTATGATGAGACTTTCTCACCCGTAGCGATGCTTAAGTCTGTCCGAATCATGGTAGCAATTGCCGCATTTTATGATTATGAAATTTGGCAAATGGATGTCAAAACTGCATTCCTGAATGGATTTCTGGAAGAAGAGTTGTATATGATGCAGCCGGAAGGTTTTGTCGATCCAAAGGGAGCTAACAAAGTGTGCAAGCTCCAGCGATCCGTTTATGGACTCGTGCAAGCCTCTCAGAGTTGGAATAAACGCTTTGATAGTGTGGTCAAAGCATTTGGTTTTATACAGACTTTTGGAGAAGCCTGTATTTACAAGAAAGTGAGTGGGAGCTCTGTAGCATTTCTGATATTATATGTGGATGACATATTGCTGATTGGAAATGATATAGAATTTTTGGATAGCATAAAGGGATACTTGAATAAGAGTTTTTCAATGAAGGACCTCGGTGAAGCTGCTTATATATTGGGCATCAAGATCTATAGAGATAGATCAAGACGCTTAATTGGACTTTCACAGAGCACATACCTTGACAAAGTTTTGAAGAAGTTCAAAATGGATCAAGCAAAGAAAGGGTTCTTACGTGTGTTACAAGGTGTGAAGTTGAGTAAGACTCAATGCCCGACCACTGCAGAAGATAGAGAGAAGATGAAAGATGTTCCCTATGCTTCATCCATAGCCTATATCATGTATGCAATGCTGTGTACCAAACCTGATGTGTGCCTTGCTATAAGTTTAGCAGGGAGGTACCAAAGTAATCCAGGAGTGGATCACTCGATAGCGGTCAAGAACATCCTGAAATACCTGAAAAGGACTAAGGATATGTTTCTCGTTTATGGAGGTGACAAAGAGCTAGTCATAAATGGTTACGTCGATGCAAGCTTTGACACTGATCCGGACGATTCTAAATCGCAAACCGGATACGTGTTTACATTGAACGGTGGAGCTGTCAGTTGGTGCAGCTCTAAACAAAGCGTTGTGGCGGGATCTACTTGTGAAGCGGAGTACATAGCTGCTTCGGAAGCAGCAAATGAAGGAGTCTGGATGAAGGAGTTCATACCCGATCTAGGTGTCATACCTAGTGCATCGGGTCCAATGAAAATCTTTTGTGACAATACTGGAGCAATTGCCTTGGCAAAGGAATCTAGATTTCACAAGAGAACCAAGCACATCAAGAGACGCTTCAACTCCATCCGGGATCTAGTCTAGGTGGGAGACATAGAAATTTGCAAGATACATACGGATCTGAATGTTGTAGACCCGTTGACTAAGCCTCTTCCACGAGTAAAACATGATCAGCACCAAGGCTCCATGGGTGTTAGAATCATTACTGTGTAATCTGGATTATTGACTCTAGTGCAAGTGGGAGACTGAAGGAAATATGCCCTAGAGGCAATAATAAAGTTATTATTTATTTCCTTATATCATGATAAATGTTTATTATTCATGCTAGAATTTTATTAACCAGAAACATAATACTTGTGTGAATACATAGACAAACAGAGTGTCACTAGTATGCCTCTACTTGACTAGCGCGTTGATCAAAGATGGTTATGTTTCCTAGCCATTGACATGAGTTGTCATTTGATTAACGGGATCACATCATTAGGAGAATGATGTGATTGACTTGACCCATTCCGTTAGCTTAGGACACGATCATTTAGTATTCTGCTATTGCTTTCTTCATGGCTTATACATGTTCCTATGACTATGAGATTATGCAACTCCCATTTACTGGAGGAACACTTTGTGTGCTACCAAACGTCACAACATAACTGGGTGATTATAAAGGTGCTCTACAGGTGTCTTCGAAGGTACTTGTTGGGTTGGCGTATTTTGAGATTAGGATTTGTAACTCCGATTGTCGGAGAGGTATCTCTGGGCCCACTCGGTAATGCACATCACTATAAGCCTTGCAAGCATTGCAACTAATGAGTTAGTTGCGAGATGATGTATTACAAAACGAGTAAAGAGACTTGCCGGTAACGAGATTGAACTAGGTATTGAGATACCGACGATCAAATCTCGGGCAAGTAACATACCGATGACAAAGGGAACAACGTATGTTGTTATGTGGTCTGACCGATAAAGATCTTCGTAGAATATGTGGGAGCCAATATGAGCATCCAGGTTCCGCTATTGGTTATTGACCGGAGATGTGTCTCGGTCATGTCTACATAGTTCTCGAACCCGTAGGGTCCGCACGCTTAAAGTTTGATGACAGTTATATTATGAGTTTATGTGTTTTGATGTACCGAAGATAGTTTGGAGTACCGGATGTGATCACGGACATAACGAGGAGTCTCGAAATGGTCGAGACATAAATTTTGATATATTGGAAGCCTATATTTGGATATCGGAAGTGTTCCGGGTGAAATCAGGATTTTACCGAAGTACCGGGGGTTACCGGAACCCCCCGGGGTTTAATGGGCCTACATGGGCCTTAGTGGAGAAGAGGAGGGGCGGCCAGGGCAGGTCGCGCGCCCCTCCCCCTCTAGTCTGAATTGGACAAGGAGGGGGGGCAGCGCCCCCCTTTCCTTCCTCTCTCCCTCCTCCCTCCCCCTTCTCCTACTCCAACTAGGAAAGGAGGGAGTCCTACTCCCGGTGGGAGTAGGACTCCTCCTGGCGCGCCTCCTCCTAGTCGGCCACCTCTCCCTCCCTTGCTCCTTTATCGGGGGCAGGGGCACCTCAGAGACACAACAATTGATCTCTTGATCTCTTAGCCGTGTGCGGTGCCCCCCTCCACCATAATCCACCTCGATAATATCGTAGCGGTGCTTAGGTGAAGCCCTGCGTTGGTAGAACATCATCATCGTCACCATGCCGTCGTGCTGACGGAACTCTCCCTCAAAGCTCGGCTGGATCGGAGTTCGAGGGACGTCATCGAGCTGAACGTGTGCTGAACTCGGAGGTCCCATGGGTTCGGTACTTGATCGGTCGGATCGTGAAGACGTACGACTACATCAACCGCGTTGTGCTAACGCTTCCGCTTTTGGTCTACGAGGGTACATCGACAACACTCTCCCCTCTCGTTGCTATGCATCACCATGATCCTGTGTGTGCGTAGAATTTTTTTTGAAATTACTACGTTCCCCAACGTCACCAACATGGATGATTCAATTCATGGGACCTTTTGGTGCAGTTCACCTAAAATGAAGCAATGTCCCATTAGCTAGTAGCTTCTTCTTCATTTTTTAAGAAAAGGGCTCTAGCCCCAGTTCCATTTCCATCAGAAAACGAAACCCACAGAGCTTCTTCTTCATTAGTTGCAATAAAATTGAGCAACATCAAGGTTGGTTGTGAAGCTCCTGGAATGTTCAATTATAGTTTGGATATCATTTGTGCAGTTCAACTAAGATCAAGCGTGAAATGTATGTCTCTCTTTGCACAAAAAAGGTGGAAAGGAGGGTGACAAACAAGTGATGAAACATACATCAAATGAAAAGAAGCATGTTCCTTATCTGAATGGCAATCCTACAAGGACAGTAGCAATTTCTAAAGCGGCAACATTACTAGATATTAGTGTGGCCATTAGGTTTAACTATGACAACCGTTAAATACAACATTACTTTAATGGTGCCATTGCTTCATTTTACCAGCAACATTACATTAACAGCTACTGCAGAGTCGGTATTTGGGCACGGGAGAGTAGGCGGACTAGAACAGTTGCATTTCTAACGAAAAGAAGCAACTTATCTTAATGGGAAATTTAGCAAGACATGAAAAAAGTGCCATTGATTCATATTACTCGAGGCATTACATTGAAAACAACATTGGTTTTACGTGTCCTTACTTTTAGCAGTGCGACTGCTACATTTTACCAGTGGCATTACATAAGAGTGGCTCGGGGCAACAAACATCAGAACATGATATCTGGGTTGGTCCCATTTTTGTTCGGTATAGCCATCTTATACTGTGTGAGGCTAGCAAATCTAGTGATGGGCTTACTCTGTTGACTTGTCCCCCAGTCCCCACTTTCTTTCCTTTTTCAACCAATAGATCAGGTTTATATTGAGTTTGTACTGCGTTTCCCTTTATTTCCCTATTAGACCTAGAGACCAGTTGGACAGCCAGTCTCTGCTACTTTTCGCCCCCATTATTTCCTCTTTCGACCAAGTCCTAGATTCAGGTAACAAATCTTCCCCCACCCCCACCCCCTTTCTTCTTTGTTTGAACCAAGTAGTAGTAGATTCGAGTGCATGAACTGGTTTTACCTCTTAACAGTAAAAAATTAGGTGGCTTTCGAACAGCCGATTGATCCTATCTACGAGGGGGCCTGAGAAATAGTAAAAGATACAAATGCAGCGACGTCAGGAGCTCGGGAAGTAGAACAAGGCTGGTTTTGAAGGAAGTTATACCTGAGGGTTGCCAGGATGTCGCTAGGTGGGCAGCGGGAGGCCGGATCTGCCCACACTACGGCAGCGAGGAAGAAGGGGTCGGAGGCCCTCCCTAGCCAGCGATGCTTGGAGAGAAAGGCAAGGCACGTTGATCGGGATGCGCCGGAAGTAGGTAAGAGCCATCGCCGAGGATGACCGCGTGAACGTTGCACCTTCTCACCTTCTCCAGCGGAGAGGATCCGGCTGGATCTGTGACCAGCGGTGAGCAGAGAGAGAGAGAGTGTGTGGCCACCACTGTCGTGTTTAGATCGGGAGAGGACGAGACAGTGTGAAGAGAGCAACACTAGCAAGCAAGCGCGGAGGCTCCTGCCTATATAGTGGAGTACTAGTACTAGTTTTCTTTTGTCTACCGGAGCCGGCTTGACCTCATCAATGACTGTCGAGAAGTCTTCATGCACGTGCCCTGGAGGCGCACTTGTCGTCACTTTGATCTGAAGCACCGGATTATAACATATAACACGAAAAAATGCCACACGACAAGAAACCATAACCTCACTGCCCAAAGGAGACAACATGAATCCCGACGGACAAACTAGACGAGGATCAATGCTCAAATTAAAGATAAACTCGTAGAAAAGGGGTCCATCGATAGATGTCCTAATTAACATAGCCGGCTTGACCTAGATGGCAGCCGAGTAGTCTTCGTGCATGTGCCCCCCATGACTAGCGCCTTGGAGGAACTCAGTTGTCGCTGTTTAACCCTCGCAGTGATCTGAAGCACATGACACCTAATTTTGCGAGATGGCAAGAAACCTTTTTTTAGATTTCCGACCAAAACTACAGCCCTGTACAACACAGCCTGCCCGATATGTAGACGATAGGCAATCCAGGCGTGTCTGCTGGAGTCTGGTCACATGCATGGATGAACTGATCTTCCGTGTCATGCAGGTATCGTCCAGGCACCAACGTCAGTACAACACTTCTCTAGTACTATCGCTCGTCTCCCTCTTCTATTAACTCACCCGACTTGCGGGGCCGGGGAGTGTGCCTATGGTTGGTTCTGAATTGCGGTCCCACATGTGTGTGCAAATGCAATATGACACGCGTTCCATTAGGAGAGCGGCGTGCCAGACCGACCGACCGTCTGGGGTGCGACGCGAACGCGACGGCCGTGTTGTATACTCCATACATGTGTACAACCGTTTTCTTGAGGCTTTGCTCCATGGCGCAATCTATGGATACAAAATTAGTATACTGTACTATTTAAAAGTCGAGGGCAGGGTTTTTCCCGCGCGGTGGGCGGGGCAGTTCCGCCTAGTCGGTTCGACAGAGACGCGAGAAGATGAGGGAGTAGGCTGCTGCAAACGTAGGGCTGTGTGATTTGACATCGAGTTACTGCTGGACAGATGGGGCCCCGTGATTTGACTTGCCATTTTATCATTTTAACTGTGGCGCTACGACCGGCGTGAGTCTCCCGATTCCTGACCACCTCCATGGTATACAGGTGCCTCTCCCAATGCTCCACCATGTAGAGGCTGGCTCTTGCATGAGAGCCCACTCCTCCACTTTTTCCTTGCCTCTTTCCTCCACATATGCAAAAATGCCATGTAAGCGGGCTTTTAGCCCACTATTGTACTTGCTCGTACAGGTGCTAAGCCTGCCACATAGGCATAAAGTCTGATGTGGCAAGTTAATTACTCCCTCCGTCTAGGTGTGCAAGTCATCTTACAAAAACCAAATAATCCCAAAACACTTAGGCGTGGTGCATTAACTTCTACATCGTTTCTTGTTTCTTGACATATCAACCAATAAGAGATGTGGGGTGTGCATGCTTTTTATGACTTGAGACTACCATTTCATTGGAAAAGGTCACTCCTTGGCAAATGCAATAAATACTACGAAGAAAGAGATAGAGAGAAGTAAAAAAAACTCTTATAGCTAACCTTGTTGTATGAGTGACTAAGTGATGGCTATGTATGACATGCCAACATCAGATAGCCTAATGCACCGTGTTAAATCTCCAAGGGCGCGACCGCGCGAGCGAGGCAACGGTCATGGTAGGCGTGACCATGATACAGGCTGCTAGCAGCCCTTGGATCTGAGATCAAACGGTCGCATGCTAAGTTGCTGAAAATTTGAAGAATAACCCTCCAGGATAGGATATTCACCCATAGGTATAGCATCACGCCATGCAACCGTTCGATCTCAGATCCAAGGGCTCTCGGAAGCCTGTATCATGGGAGAATGGAAAGCTTCGTATCACCTATAATTTTACCGACGCTTGACATGACATCGAAAGCCATTTAATTGGGCATCGAGTAGACATGACATCTAATTGGGCCCCCATAGTACTGTGCATGAATCCATTTATCCACCAGGCAAGCCACTACCCTGCCGTTCGCACGCCCCACTCAGCATTTTTACAAAAACCACTGGCAGTTTGCTCCTACTCGTCCTTGGAGTCCTTTAACATTACGGCAGTTTGCTCCTAGTCGTCCCGTCCTTTCACATTACAGCAGTTCCACTAATCCTAACCCTCCTCCCAAATCCATGGCGTCCCAAATCTCCATGATCAGGGGTGAGTACAAGGTTAGAACCATCGCCAGCAATGAGTTCAACGTCATCTACACCTGTTCTTCCGCGACGGTGAAAGGATGTCTTGCTCTCTTCAGACGCATGTTCTAAAACTCAAAGGATGAGTGGGTCGCTGGGCTAGATGTTGAGTACACCACAGTCCTGGAAAGCGAGAAGAATCTAAAGGAGTCAGAGAAGAAGAAGCCCGCCGTGATCCAGGTTTGCGTGCATGACTTATGCTTGGTCTACCACATATGCCATGCCGACGTTGAGTGCGAGGAATTTAAGAACTTCCTCAAGGGCGGACGAGTCAAATTCATTACTGTAGACTTTAGGAACGACAGGGATGTCCTGGATCGGGTAGGCCTCATTGTAGGCAACCCCTTCGACCTCCAGAAGAAAGGGCTGGTGCCCTCCCGTGATCAACCTTCAATGCTGACCCTGGCAGGAGCCATGGTTCATCCTTCGTACGGTACACTGAAGAAACCTCCGTTCAAGTTTCATCATGCATGGGAGTGGAATGTACTAGATATAGACCACATCCACTACGCTGCAATGGATGGCTACCTTTGTTTCAATATCTACAAGGGTTGGATGAAGAGCAAGAGCCAAGTGTGCGGTTCAAGCAAAGAAGTATCGACCAAGAGGAAGAGGGACAAGGACGAAGTCGAGCACGTGGACGAGGAGTCCGAGTAAGGTGGCAGTGTCGTTGCTCATGGTGGTTCTAATGCAGTGTCTACCGGATTAGTTGCTTAGTTTAATTTCAGGTGTTCTTAGTTTTATTTGAGGGGTGTGTTGTGTTGAGCCCCCAGCAGAACTATGTTATGTTCCTTCTCGTTACTTTAACTCTTCAGTACGTACATACTAGTATTTCTTACTGTTCATCTTTTAGTTGGTATAGTACTACCACTCGTTTCTTCACATTATATACGTACAATATGCATGGCAAACATCATATAGGCAGCAGTTTAGTTGTCAAAGAATTTCAGGGTGCTTAGTTTTATTTGAGGGGTGTGTTGTGCTGGACACCATTATTGTGACTCAAATATCTTTGGCCATGTTATAATGACATAAATACCGATGGACCAACATGACAGCTCTCCCTCTATCTCACTACAGTAAAATAATGTGTGGGGCCTACTTGATCCCAATAGCATTCTTATTTTCCTGTAAAATTATTCGCTTGGTTAGTCCTGACAAGCGGGGCCACACTTATCATTGTGAGAATCGGCTTATTTTTGTCATATAACATGGTCAACGAGTTTGACGTGAAAATAACAATGTCTAATGGCATTTTTGAGCAAACATCTAACTTAACGATGGCATTTTTGAGATATCTAATTGCATTTTTCAGCAGGCATCTCACGGATCAATGGCATTTTTGAGTAGTTGTAACTTCTAATGGCAAAACTGAGTAGTGATACACAACTAGTGGCATAAATAATAAGAACCCAAGAATTAAATAGGTATGCTGATTTCTTTAATATAATTTAGCACCCCATTTAAGCACGTACTAACTTTTTTAATAGTACTTGCTACCTCTTGAGCATGCGTTGGTTTTCCCTTGAAGAGGAAAGGGTGATGCAGCAAAGTAGCGTAAGTATTTCCCCCAGTTTTCGAGAACTAAGGTATCAATCCAGTAGGAGACTGATAACCCACAAGTATAGGGGATCAATTGTAGCCTCTTTCGATAAGTAAGAGTGTGGAACCCAACGAGGAGCTAAAGGTAGAACAAATATTCCCTCAAGTTCTATCGACCACCGATACAACTCTACGCACGCTTGAGGTTTGCTTTACCTAGAACAAGTATGAAACTAGAAGTACTTTGTAGGTGTTTTCGGATAGGTTTGCAAGATAATAAAGAGCACATAAATAAAAACTAGGTTAGATAAAGAAGCAATAAATTTAGTATAGCGAGTGTGGACAAGTTGTGGTAGGAGTTGCGAAATTGTCCCTAAGCAATTGACTACTTTACTAGACCGATAGCAAGTTTTATGTGGGAGAGGCCACTGCTAGCATGTCATCCCTGACTTGGAATTCTATGCACTTATGATTGGAACTATTAGCAAGCATCCGCAACTACTAACGTTCGTTAAGGTAAAACCCAACCATAGCATTAAGATATATTGGTCCCCCTTCAATCCCGTATGCATCAATTTCTATGCTAGGTTGAAGCTTCTGTCACGCTTGCCCTCCAATACATAGTCCTATCAACATACAACTAACCCTACGGCGTGATCCACGCGCGCGCTCATATGATGGGCACCAAAGGACAGCAACATAACCACAAGCAAATTAAACCAATCATAGCAATTCACCAATCACCGATAGGACAACGAAAATCTACTCAGACATCATAGGATGGCAACACATCATTGGATAATAATATGAAGCATAAAGCACCATGTTCAAGTAGAGGGTACAGCGGGTTGCGGGAGAGCGGACCGCTGTAGATAGATGGGGGAAGGTGATGAAGATGTTGGTGAAGATGACGGAGGTGTTGGTGTAGATCGCTGTCGCACGATGATGGCCCCGGCGGCGTTCCGGCGCCACTGGGAGAGAGGGGGAGAGAGCCCCCCTCCTTCTTCATCTTCCTTGACCTTCTCCCTAGATGGGAGAAGGGTTTCCCCTCTAGTCCATGGTCTCCATGGCGTGGGAGGGGCGAGAGCCCCTCCGAGATTGGATCTGTCTCTCTGTTTCTGCGCTCTGGGATTATGCCCTTTCACCGTTTCTTATATATCCGGAGATCCGTAACTCCGATTGGATTGAAACCTTCGCCCAGATTTTTCTCCGAAAATTAGCTTTCTTGCGGCCAAAGAAGAGAAGCAACCGCCTTACGGGGGGCCCATGAGGGTCAGGGGCGCGCCCCTGCCTCGTGGCCACCTCGGGCACCGTCTCGCGTTGATTCTTCTTCCCATATTTCCCAAAAATTCCTAAAATATTCTCCTTCCGTTTTTATCCCGTTTGGACTCCGTTTGATATGGGGTTTCTGCGAAACATAAAAAATGCAACAAACAGGAACTGGCACTGGGCACTGGATCAATATGTTAGTCCCAAAAATAGTATAAAAAGTTGCCAAAAGTATATGAAAGTTGTATAATATTGGCATGGAACAATCAAAAATTATAGATACGACGGAGACGTATCAGAGACAACGCACAAGTCACCTAGTACCTGCACAAACAATCAAGAACCTTGCAACCAACGCGATAAAGGGGTTGTCAATCCCTTCACGGTCAATCGCAAAAGTGAGATCTAATAAAGATAGTAAGATAAATATTTTTGGTATTTTTGTTGTATATATTGGAAAGTAAAGATTGCAAAATAGTAAAACGATATGTGATGTAAATAAAAGAGATGCAATATAATAAGAAAGAGACCCCAGGGCCCTAGGTTTCACTAGTGGTTTCTCTCAAGATAGCATATATTATGGTGGGTGAACAAATTACTGCCGAGCAGTTGATAGAAAAGCGCATAGTTATGAGAATATCTAGGCAATGATCATGAATGTAGGCATCACGTCCGTGTCAAGTGGAACGAAACGATTCTGCATCTACTACTATTACTCCACACATCGACTGCTATCCAGCATGCATCTAGAGTATTAAGTTCATAAGAACAGAGTAACGCATTAAGCAAGATGACATGTGATGTCTACTACACAACCTTCTTCTTGTAGAAGTTGTTGGGCCTCCAAGTGCAGAGGTTTGTAGGACAGTAGCAAATTTCCCTCAAGTGGATGACCTAAGGTTTATCAATCCATGGGAGGCGTAGGTTGAAGATGGTCTCTCGCAAACAACCCTGCAACCAAATAACAAAGAGTCTCTTGTATCCCCAACACACCCAATACAATGTTAAATTGTATAGGTGCACTAGTTCGGCGAAGAGATGGTGATACAAGTGCAATATAGATGGTAGATATAGGTTTTTGTAATCTGAAAATATAAAAACAGCAAGGTAGCA
This sequence comes from Triticum aestivum, assembly GCF_018294505.1. Lineage (NCBI taxonomy): Eukaryota > Viridiplantae > Streptophyta > Magnoliopsida > Poales > Poaceae > Triticum > Triticum aestivum. Next base: position 254,637,443 of record NC_057814.1, on the reverse strand, counting down.
AGTGGTAAAAGTGAGCGTAAACGGTATTGCAATGCTAGGAAACCAGGCCTAGGGTTCATACTTTCACTAGTGCAAGTTCTCTCAAAAATAATAACATAATTGGATCATATAACTATCCCTCAACATGCAACAAAGAGTCACTCCAAAGTCATTAATAGCGGAGAACAAACGAAGAGATTATTGTAGGGTACGAAACCACCTCAAAGTTATTCTTTCGGATCGATCTATTCAAGAGTTCATACTAGAATAACACCTTAAGACACATATCAACCAAAACCCTAATGTCACCTAGATACTCCAATGTCACCTCAAGTATCTGTGGGTATGATTATACGATATGCATCACACAATCTCAGATTCATCTATTCAAACCAACACAAAGTACTTCAAAGAGTGCCCCAAAGTTTCTACAGGAGAGTCAAGACGAAAACGTGTGCCAACCCCTATGCATAAGTTACGAGGTCACGGAACCCGCAAGTTGAACACCAAAACATACATCAAGTGAACCACGTGATATCCCATTGTCACCACAGATAAGCACATGCAAGACATACATAAAGTTTTCTCAAATCCTTAAAGACTCAATCCGATAAGATAACTTCAAAGGGAAAACTCAATCCATTACAAGGGAGTAGAGGGGGAGAAACATCATAAGATCCAACTATAATAGCAAAGCTCGCGATACATCAAGATCGTGCCAAATCAAGAACACGAGAGAGAGATCAAACACATAGCTACTGGTACATACCCTCAGCCCCGAGGGTGAACTACTCCCTCCTCGTCATGGAGAGCGCCGGGATGATGAAGATGGCCACCGGTGAGGGTTCCCCCCTCCGGCAGGGTGCCGGAACAGGGTCCCGATCGGTTTTTGGTGGCTACAGAGGCTTGCGGCGGCGGAACTCCCGATCTATTCTGCTCCTCGATGTTTTTAGGGTATATGGACATATATAGGTGAAAGAAGTCGGTCAGGGGAGCCACGAGGGGGCCACGAGGGTGGGGGCGCACCTCCCTGCCTCGTGGCTTCCTCGAAGCTTCCCTGGCGTCTACTCCAAGTCTCTTGGATTGCTTCCGTTCCAAAAATAACTCTCCCAAAGGTTTCATTCCGTTTGGACTCCGTTTGATATTCCTTTTCTTCGAAACACTGAAATAGGCAAGAAAACAACAATTTGGGCTGGGCCTCCGGTTAATAGGTTAGTCCCAAAAATAATATAAATTGTTTAGTAAAGCCCATAAACATCCAAAACAGATAATATAATAGCATGAATACTTCGTAAATTATAGATACGTTGGAGACGTATTAGCATCCCCAAGCTTAATTTCTGCTCGTCCTCGAGTAGGTAAATGATAAAAGAAATAATTTATGAAGTGTGAATGCTAGCAGGTGCACAACTTTGATCAATGATAATTTCAATCACCTTTTCTAGCATCATTATATCATAACAGTAGCTCAACTCATAGAACTTCTCAGGATCAAGTAACAAGCTATTCACATGTTAAAGTATAGATCATAAACTTTCTTGAAAACTAGCAAGCCGTGTTATTAGTCATCAAACAATTACAATTCATCTTATTTTTAGGAAGAGTCTATGTCAGAGCTTTGATTCAGCAAACTTCACATACTCAACTATCATTTAGTCTTTCACAATTGCTAACACTCACGCGATATTTATGGGTTCAAAGTTTTAATTAGACACAGAGAAAGATAGGGGCTTATAGATTCGCCTCCCAACCTTTTACCTCAAGGGTAATGTCAAAAATAATAGTTCATGATGCCTTACATCCAATTGGATATATATATCAGGATCTTTCCAACACAATGTGCTTGCCAAAGGATAAAATGTAAAAAGGAAAGGTGAAGATCACCATGACTCTTGCATAAGGTATAAGACAAGAATAAAAGATAGGCCCTTCACAGAGGGAAGCAGAGGTTGTCATGCGCTTTTATAGTTGGATGCACAAAATCTTAATGCGAAAGAACGTCACTTTATATTGCCACTTGTGATAGGGACCTTTATTATGCAGTCCGTCGCTTTTATTGCTTCCACATCACAAGATCGTATAAAGCTTATTTTCTCCACACTAATAGATCATACATATTTAGAGAGCAATTTTTATTGCATGCACCGATGACAACTTACTTGAAGGATCTTACTCAATCCATAGGTAGGTATGGTGGACTCTCATGGCAATACTGGTTTAAGGGATGTTTGGAAGCACAAGTAGTATCTCTACTTGGTGCAAAGAATTTGGCTAGCATGAGGGGGAAAGGCAAGCTCAGCATGCTGAATGATCCATGACAATATACTTTATTTCGGATATAAGAAAACATAACCCATTACGTTGTCTTCCTTGTCCAACATCAACCTTTAAGCATGTCATATTTTAATGAGTGCTCACAATCATAAAAGATGTCCAAGATAGTATATTTATATGTGAAATCTCTCTTCCCTCAATATTCTTTCATGAATTGTTCAAGTGACCAATACAATGTTTGCTAACCTTCAGAAAATTTACCACCTCTACTTCTTATATGTGAAGTCATTACTCCCCATGAGATAAGCATATGAAACATATATAATTTCAGATTTATGATATTCGCTCATTCAACTATTTACTCATAGGATATAAGTGAAGCACACGAGTAAATGACAAACTACTCCAAAAAGATATAAGTGAAGATCAATGAGTAGTTAAATAATTATGTAGCTATGTGAAGACTCTCTCTAATTTAAGAATTTCAGATCTTGGTATTTTATTCATACAGCAAGCAAAACAAAATAAAACGACATTTCAAGGATAGCACTCATCATGTGAAGAAGCAAAAACTTAGGCTCAACCGATACTAACCGATAATTATTGAAGAAGAAAGGTGGGATGCCTACCAAGGTATCCCCAAGCTTAGATGCTTGAGACTTCTTGAAATATTATCTTGGGATGCCTTGGGCATCCCCAAGCTTGAGCTTTTGTGTCTCCTTAATTCCTCTCATATCACGGTCTCCCTAAATCTCAAAAGCTTCATCCACACAAAACTCAACTAGGACTCGTGAGATAAGTTAGTATAAACCAATGCAAAAACCTTATCATACTATACTGTAGCAAATCACTAAAATTATTATTAAACATTGCATACTAAATTCCTCTGCATATTTAATAGTCCTATCGTCAAATAGAATCATTAAACAAGCAAACATATGCAAACAATGCAAACATAACAGCAATCTTCCTAAACAGGACAGTCTGTAAAGAATGCAGCAAGATCCATACTTCCCTACCTCCAAAAATTATGAAAGAAAATTCCCCCTGTAGTAATTTATCAGAGCTTATTATGCAAAAGGTTTCAACATTTTATCACATTCTGACTTTTCTAGGGGATTTTTGCAACAGCGGTAAACTTTCTGTTTTTTCAAACAGCAACATGAAGACTTGTAAAATAGGCATAGTAAAGGCTATCAATGCCACTTTTATTGAAATAAAAGATGCAAAACATTGTTCTAAATAACAGAAAGCAAATCCTAACAAAATAAATTGACGCTCCAAGCAAAACACATATCATGTGGTGAATAAAAATATAGCTCCAAGTAAAGTTACCGATGAACGAAGACGAAAGAGGGGATGCCTTCCGGGGCATCCCCAAGCTTAGGCTCTTGATTGTCCTTGAATATTACCTTGGGGTGCCTTGGGAATCCCCAAGATTAGGCTCTTGCTACTCCTTATTCCATAGTCCATCGAATCTTTACCCAAAACTTGAAAACTTCACAACACAAAACTGAACAGAAAACTCGGAAGCTCCGTTAGTATAAGAAAATAAAACCACCACTTAGGTACTGTTTTGAACTCATTCTAAATTCATATTGGTGTAATATCTACTGTATTCCAACTTCTCTATGGTTCATACCCTCCGATACTACTCATAGATTCATCAAAATAAGCAAACAACACAATGAAAACAGAATCTGTCAAGAACAGAACAGTCTGTAGTAATCTGTATCAAACATATACTTCTGGAACTCCAAAAATTCTGAAATAAATTGGTGGACGTGAGGAATTTGTATATTAATCATTTAAGAAAAGAATCAACCTAAAAGTACTCTCCATTAAAAAATGGCAGCTAATCTCGTGAGCGCTAAAGTTTCTGTTTTTTACAGCATGATCATAAAGACTTCACCCAAGTCTTCCCAAAGATTCTACTTGGCACAAACACTAATTAAAACATAAAACCACATCTAACTAGAGGCTAGATGATTTATTTATTACTAAACAGGAACAAAAAGCAAGGAACAAAAATAAAAATTGGGTTGCCTCCCAACAGCGCTAACGTTTAACGCCCCTAGCTAGGCATGATGGTTTCAATGATGCTCACATAAAAGATAAGAATTGAAACATAAAGAGAGCATCATGAAGAATATGACTAGCACATTTAAGTCTAACCCACTTCCTATGCATAGGGATTTTGTGAGCAAACAATTTATGGGAACAAGAATCAACTTGCATAGGAAGGTAAAACAAGCATAACTTCAAGCTTTTCACCACATAGAGAGGAAACTTGATATTAATGCAATATGTAGAAGCATATTATCCTCTCTCATAGTAATTTTTCAGTAGAATCATGAATGAATTAAAAAATATAACTATCACATAAAGCATTCTTTTCATGATCTACAAGCATAAAAAATTTATTACTCTCCACAAAAGCAAATTTGTTCTCATGAATAGTAGTGGGAGCAAACTCAACAAAATAATTATCATGTGAGGCATAATCCAATTGAAAATTAAAATCACGATGACAAGTTTCATGGTTATCTATATTCTTTATAGCATACGTGTCATCACAATAATCATCATAAATAGGAGGCATGCTTTTATCATAATAAATTTGCTCCTCAAAACTTGGGGGACAAAAACTATCATCTTCATCAAACATAGCTTCCCCAAGCTTGTGGCTTTTCATATCATTAGCATCATGGGTATTCAAGTAATTCATACTAACAACATTGCAATCATGCTCATCATTCAAAAATTTAGTGCCAAACATTTTAATGCATTCTTCCTCTAGCAATTGAGCACAATTATCGGAATCCTTATTTTCACGGAAGACATTAAAAAGATGAAGCATATGAGGCAACCTTAATTCCATTTTTTTGTAGTTTTCTTTTATAAACTAAACTAGTGATAAAACAAGAAACTAAAAGATTCGATTGCAAGATCTAAAGATATACCTTCAAGCACTCACCTCCCCGGCAACGGCGCCAGAAAAGAGCTTGATGTCTACTACACAACCTTCTTCTTGTAGACGTTGTTGGGCCTCCAAGTGCAGAGGTTTGTAGGACAGCAGCAAATTTCCCTCAAGTGGATGACCTAAGGTTTATCAATCCGTGGGAGGCGTAGGTTGAAGATGGTCTCTCTCAAACAACCCTGCAACCAAATAACAAAGAGTCTCTTGTGTCCCCAACACACCCAATACAATGGTAAATTATATAGGTGCACTAGTTCGGCGAAGAGATGGTGATACAAGTGCAATATAGATGGTAGATATAGGTTTTTTTAATCTGAAATATAAAAACAGCAAGGTAGCAAGTGGTAAAAGTGAGCGTAAACGGTATTGCAATGCTAGGAAACAAGGCCTAGGGTTCATACTTTCACTAGTGCAAGTTCTCTCAACAATAATAACATAATTGGATCATATAACTATCCCTCAACATGCAACAAAGAGTCACTCCAAAGTCACTAATAGCAGAGAACAAACGAAGAGATTATTGTAGGGTACGAAACCACCTCAAAGTTATTCTTTCGGATCGATCTATTCAAGAGTTCGTACTAGAATAACACCTTAAGACACATATCAACCAAAACCCTAATGTCACATAGATACTCCAATGTCACCTCAAGTATCCGTGGGTATGATTATACGATATGCATCACACAATCTCAGATTCATCTATTCAAACCAACACAAAGTACTTCAAAGAGTGCCCCAAAGTTTCTACCGGAGAGTCAAGATGAAAATGTGTGCCAACCCCTATGCATAAGTTCACGAGGTCACGGAACCCGCAAGTTGATCACCAAAACATACATCAAGTGAATCACGTGATATCCCATTGTCACCACAGATAAGCACATGCAAGACATACATAAAGTGTTCTCAAATCCTTAAAGACTCAATCCGATAAGATAACTTCAAAGGGAAAACTCAATCCATTACAAGGGAGTAGAGGGGGAGAAACATCATAAGATCCAACTATAATAGCAAAGCTCGCGATACATCAAGATCGTGTCAAATCAAGAACATGAGAGAGAGAGAGAGATCAAACACATAGCTACTGGTACATACCCTCAGCCCCGAGGGTGAACTACTCCCTCCTTGTCTGGAGAGCACCGGGATGATGAAGATGGCCACCGGTGAGGGTTCCCCCCTCCGGCAGGGTGCCGGAACAGGGTCCCGATTGGTTTTTGGTGGCTACAGAGGCTTGCGGCGGCGGAACTCCCGAGCTATTCTGCTCCTCGATGTTTTTAGGGTATATGGACATATATAGGCGAAAGAAGTCGGTCAGGGGAGCCACGAGGGTGGGGGCGTGCCCAGGGGATAGGGCGCGCCTCCCTGCCCCGTGGCTTCCTCGAAGCTTCCCTGACGTCTACTCCAAGTCTCCTGGATTGCTTCCGTTCCAAAAATAACTCTCCCGAAGGTTTCATTCCGTTTGGACTTCGTTTGATATTCCTTTTCTTCGAAATACTGAAATAGGCAAGAAAACAGCAATTTGGGCTAGGCCTCCGGTTAATAGGTTAGTCCCAAAAATAATATAGAAGTGTTTAGTAAAGCCCATAAACATCCAAAACAGATAATATAATAGCATGAATACTTCATAAATTATAGATACGTTGGAGACGTATCAACATGATGTAGAGGGATAAACTCAAGCAATATGATATAAACCCCATCTTTTTATCCTCGATGGCAACAATACAATACGTGCCTTGCTGCCCCTACTGTCACTGGGAAAGGACACTGCAAGATTGAACCCAAAGCTGAGCACTTCTCCCATTCCAAGAAAGATCAATCTAGTAGGCCAAACTAAGCCGATAATTCGAAGAGACTTGCAAAGATATCAAATCATGCATATAAGAATTCAGAGAGGAACCAAATATTATTCATAGATAATCTTGATCATAAATCCACAATTCATCGGATCTTGGCAAACACACCGCAAAAAGTATTACATCGAATAGATCTCCAAGAACATCACGGAGAACTTCGTATTGAGAACCAAAGAGAGAGAAGCTATCTAGCTAATAACTATGGACCCATGGGTCTGCGGTAAACTACTCACACATCATCGGAGAGGCTATGGTGTTGATGTAGAAGCCCTCCGAGATCGATTCCCCCTCCGGCAGATCACCAGAAAAGGCCCCAAGATGGGATCTCACGGGTACAGAAGGTTGCCGTGGTGGAGGTTTTCTACTAAACTTGGAAAACTTAAACTCATGAGACTCATCACCAAAGCTGACATCAACAGTTTGTTTCTCACAATCTATCTTAGCATTAACAGTGTTCAAGAAAGGTCTACCAAATATAATGGGACAAAAATCATCTTGTGGGGAGCCAAGAACAAGAAAATCAGTAGGATATTTTATTTTCCCACACAAGACTTCAACATCTCTAACAATCCCAGTTGGTGAAATAGTATCTCTATTAGCAAGTTTAATAGTAACATCTATGTCTTCTATCTCTGCGGGTGCTATGTGAGGGAGTCCCAGATTAAGGGGTCCTCTGGCGTCCGAGCTATGTGACGTGGGCCAGACTAAGGGGCCATGAAGATACAAGACAGAAGACCTCTTCCCGTGTCCGGATGGGACTCTCCTTTGCGTGGATGGCAAGCTTGGCGTTCGGATAAGAAGATTCCTTTCTGTAAACCGACTCTATACAACCCTAGGCCCCTCTGGTGTCTATATAAACCCGATGGTTTAGTCCGTAGGGGCGAGCATAATCATACAGGCTAGACATCTAGGGTTTAGCCATTACGATCTCGTGGTAGATCAACTCTTGTAAAACCCATATTTGTCCAAGATAATCAAGCAGGAAGTAGGGTATTACCTCCATCAAGAGGGCCCGAACCTAGGTAAACATCGTGTCCCTGTCTCCTGTTACCTTCGATCCTAAGACGCACAGTTCGGAACCCCCTACCCTAGATCTGCCGGTTTTGACACCGACATTGGTGCTTTCATTGAGAGTTCCACTGTGCCGTTGATAGAAGGTTCGATGGCTCCATCAGTCATCCACAACAATGCTGCCCTGAGGGAGGTCTTTCTCCCTGGCCAGATCTTTGTGTTCGGCGGCTTCGCACTCCGGGCCAACTCGATTGGCCATCTAGAGCAGATCGACAGCTACGCCCCAGGTCACCAGATTAGTTTTGGAAATCTGGATTATGTCATTGATATCCGAGGAGACTTGATCTTCCAAGGATTCGTGACCCCAACCTCTGCTCTGGCCTTCGATCCGGAGCGCGTCACCAGGTCCGAAGATGGGATTCTCAAACCCGTCGGACTCTCTGCAGCTATTGAGCCTAGTATGGGAGAGCCGGAAGAAGTAGTGTCACCGGCAATCTTCACGAAGCCGGCCTCTTCTCCGAACACTGGCTCCGAACTCTCAGAGTCAGCATCGTGTGAGCTCGGCCAAGGAATTTCCTTCCCGCCGTACTCCACGGACTCTCCTCCCCCTGGCCAAACCTCGCCTTTAAGTGAGGCTCTGGACTTAATGCGATCCCTCATCATTACAGAGGGGCAACTTCCGAACTACGCCCAGCCCAGACTAGGGGCTGAGAGCGGGGAATTTTACATCCCACCCACCACCCACTTCATAGCCACTGTCGAGGACTTAACAGGCATGCTCGATTACGGCTCCGAAGACATCGACGGTATGGACGACGATGCCGGAGAAGAGCAGGCCCAAAACCCACCGTTTACGGACGCTGGACAGCCACCTCTTCGTATGACGTATACATGGTGGACACACCCAAAGAGGGTAACGGCGATAATGAGAAAAATCTAGTTGAGGATGAACCTCCTGAGATACAACCAAAGTGCCAACGTCAGCGGCGCCGCTCTAAATCACACAGTGGAAAAGACAGCAATACCGGCACCAGAGAGAATAATACTCCGGACGACGCCGAAGACCAAGAAGAACACGCCGAGCCAACCTTCGAACAGGACGGTCGGGAAGATGGGCAAATTAGCCCTGATGAATAGGCTGTAAATGAAGACTCGGAGGACAGTAATTATCTTCCACTCTCCGAGGATGAGGTGAGCCTCGGCAACGAAGACTTTATCGTGCCTGAGGAACCGCTTGAGCAGGAACGCTTTAAGCGCCGGCTAATAGCCACTGCAAGGAGCCTGAAAAAGAAGCAGCAGCAACTCCAAGCTGACCAAGATCTGCTCAACGACAGGTGGACTAATGTCCGGGCAGCCGAGGAATACAGCCTCGAGCGCCCAACCAAGAGTTACCCGAAGCACAAGCTGCTACCTCAATTCGACGACGAGGCGCTGGAGCCCGTGCCGTCAGCATGTAATGTGGGCGACCAACCACCACGTGGCCGTGACAGAACGGCAACTCGAGCCGAACACCAGCCCATACTACCTCGCCGTAAAAGCAGAGACACAACAGCTCAGGGATATACGTTTGACCTACGGCAGGACTTGGAAAATAGAGCAGGTCAGACCAGATCGATCTACGGATTGAGGGGACGTGCCCCGACGCACGAGGACGGCTATCTAGCCGGGCGCGACAAGCATAACCATGTCCGGGCCAAAAACCGCGGACGGACTCCATCCGAGCTGCGTCGCGACTTGGCCCGATATAGAGGCGCCGCACATCCCCTCTGCCTCACTGACGAAGTAATGGAGCATGAATTCCCAGAAGAGTTCAAACCCGTGAATATCGAATCATATGATGGAACAACAGATCCCGCAGTGTGGATTGAGGACTTTCTTCTCCATATTCATATGGCCCGCGGTGATGATCTTCACACCATCAAATACCTCCCACTAAAGCTCAAGGGACCAGCTCGGCACTGGTTAAACAGCCTGCCAGAAAACTCCATTGGCAGCTGGGAGGACTTGGAAGACGCCTTCCGCGACAACTTCCAGGGTACATGCGTCCGACCTCCGGATGCTGATGACTTAAGTCACATAGTTCAACAGCCCGGAGAGTCGGCCAGGAAATTCTGGACAATGTTCCTAATTAAAAAGGACCAGATCGTCGACTCTCCGGATGCCGAAGCCCCAGTGGCCTTTAAGCATAGCATTCGCGATGAATGGCTCGCCCGGCACCTTGGCCAAGAAAAGCCGAAGTCCATGGCAGCCCTTACGGCACTTATGACCCGTTTTTGCGCGGTCGAAGATAGTTGGCTAGCCCGTAGCAGCAACAATGCAAGTGAACCTGACACCTCTGAAGCCAGAAATAGAAACGGCAAGCCCCGACGCAACAGGCACAAGCGTCAGAACAACGGCGACAATACAGATGACACGGCAGTCAACGCCGGATTCAGTGGCTCCAAGTCCGGTCAGCGGAAGAAGCCATTTAAAAGAAGCAATCCAGGCTCATCTAGCTTGGACCGAATCCTCGATCGACCATGTCAGATCCACGGCACCCCCGATAAACCCACCAATCACACCAACAGAAGCTGTTGGGTCTTTAAACAGGCCGGTAAGTTAAACACCGAGAATAAGGAGAAGGGGTCGCCAAGTGAGGACGATGACGAGGAGCCCCGTCCACCGAACACAGGGGGACAGAAGAAATCCCCCCCCCCCAAGTCAAAAGGGTGAACATGATATACGTTACTCATATCCCCAAGAGGGAGCGCAAACGCGCGCTCAAGGACGTCTATGCGATAGAGCCAGTCGCCCCAAAATTATACCCATGGTCATCCTGCCCGATCACTTTTGATCGCAGGGACCATCTGACCAGTATCCGTCACGGCTGCTCAGCCACACTGGTCCTCGACCCAATCATTGATGGATTCCACCTCATACGAGTCCTCATGGATGGCGGCAGCAGCCTTAACCTGCTATATCAGGACACAGTCCGCAAGATCGGCATCGATCCGTCAAGGATCAAGCCCACAAAAACTACCTTTAAAGGAGTAAAACCAGGTGTAGAGGCCCGTTGCACGGGCTCAATCACATTGGAAGTCATCTTCGGATCTCCGGACAACTTTCGAAGCAAAGACTTGATCTTCGACATCGTCCCCTTCCGCAGTGGCTATCACCCACTGCTCGGACGAGCCACATTTGCTCGCTTCAATGCGGTGCCACACTATGCCTATCTCAAACTTAAGATGCCCGGACCACGCGGTGTCATAACAGTCAACGGAAACATGGAACGCTCCCTTCATACCGAGGAGCACACTGTGGCTCTGGCAGCGGAAGTACAGGGCGGCCTTATCAAGCAGAACATCAATTCGACGTCCAAGCCCCCGGACACTATTAAACGAGTCCGGACTACTCCGCAGCATGAAAGTCCAGCTCGTCAGGAATTCGACTAGCAATGCGGCCTCCGTCCCAGTCCCGACCGAATCGCGATGTACGTACCGTGCGTACATAACTACGCACTAAAAATACCATGGGTAAAGACGGAGGCATAACTCGATCATGGTCCACAATACGGCTCGATCTTATTTGGCACTCATACTTTCCCCTTTTTCTCTATCCTTTTCAGGTTTCTTTTCCACAGGCCCTCACGGCGGCCTGGTCGACGATCCTTTCGAAGGATAAACATACCAAGGAGGCAAGCAGCATAGACGCGCGGCAGCATATCTAGATGATCTTTTTGAGGATCACATCGCCTGTTCTCAGGACCCGCACGCAGCTTCCCCTTGATCTCGGCAGGTTAAATAGCCCTATTGCTTATCGCATTATTTGTACAAATACGCTTGGCGTGTCAATCAGATTATAATGGAAACAGCCCGCGGCCCAACATATGTGGCATTGGCTTACTCCTTCATTATACTTCACTATTTTTATCGATTGCACCCATACACTTTGGTACGACTTAACTCACCAGGGGCTCCTTTGCGCTCCATACGTTTGCAACAAGTCCGAACACTTTTTACATTATAATTCGGCACCCCGAATATAGCATTATATGCATCAGCTCCGAATCATGTCTTTGGTCAATAGTTGGGTTGCCCGGCTCCTGTGCTTGCTACCTTACGTTTCGTCTTATCGGCTAGGGTAGTAAAGGGAGAACTACTGCGATTGTGTTTCTGGTTCATCCGGACAAACACCTCAGTAGAGAAAGCCGAAATCTGACTGTCATGATGCGGCGAGAGCTGGTCAGCTATTTGGTGGCTAAAAATAAATCTCTTGCGATTTTTTCCGCACTATGCGACGGATTGTCCTTCAACCGATCAGGTGTTGTCGGTGGTAGGTGCGACCTATGCCAACGGGTGGCTTATCATGGTTGGAGCCAGTAAGACGTTGCCGGTGCCTGGAAACGGGATGAGGCGAAGACATGCACGCCGGTGAATCTTACCCAGGTTTGGGGTTCTCCGTGGAGATAACACCCCTAGTCCTGCTCTGCGGGGTCTCCGCATGATCACTAGATCAGAAAGAGTAGCTACAAATGCTCCTAGAGCTGTCGGGTTCAAGGGAGAAGAAGAGCAAGGCTAGCTCTCACTTCCCTCTCTATATGGTGTGTGTGTGTAACTCTAAGAAGCCAACCCTTTGCATGGGTGCCCCGGGGGGTTTATATAGGCCTACCCCCCGGGGGTACAATTGTAATCCGGCTGGGCGCGGGTCCCAGTCGTCAGTGTCTGCGCTCGCCGGCTTCTCCACCGGCCATTGGGGCCCGCCGACTGGTGGGTCCCTCCGGCTGCCGGCCTCTTGGTCGACAGGCCGGCCCCACTGCCTAGGGGTCTTGTCGGCGGCTGCTTACTGTAGGGACGAGGGCTTCATCAAGGTAAGCATGGCTACAGTGTGCTGCCTCGAGGGCTCTCACTGTAGCCTTACCTCGTCTTGTCTCCTTAATGTGGCACATGCTTCGAGGGAGGGGGTAGCCGGCTTCCAGGGGCTGGCTACACCCTTGGCCGACTAGGGAGGCCGGGCCGCCTTCGCGCCTCTCTCTGGCTAAAGGGACCCGCCGCCCGTGGGCCGTACTAGCGTCTGTCGTGGATGACGTTGAGGCCAGCATGGCTACAGTGCCGAGCCGGACGGGAGATGGCTGACCCGTACGGCGTCCTGTGGCCATGCCTGCCTCGGGCTTCGGGGGTAGTGGGCCGCACTGTGGCCACACCCCGTCTTGTCACCGTTATGTGGGTGTAGTTTTGGTGGGTGCGGTCTTGGCCGGCTTTGTGGAGTCGGTCGTGCTTCATGGCTGGCTCTTGGAAGTCGGTCCTCTTGGCACCGGCTTCCTGGAGTCGGCCATCTCGCAACCATCTTGGGGGAGGTTACCGGGGCCGGGTCGCCTTTGGAGAGTCGGCCCCTGCGGTTGTCGGCCAGGGGAAGTCGGCCCAATGCTTCGAACGCTTGAAGGCTCAATCGACCTGATAATTTTTGAAGAACCATGGGTAGTCGGTTAGGCTACCCGTGGCCATTTACTCCGACAGTAGTCCCCGAAGCTGATTGGGCTTCGAGGTTGGGTGGGAGTCGAGAAGCTCGATCAGCTTCCTATCTTGAGGAGCCGGCAGCTGGGAGCCAACTTTGGTTGGGGGCGCCATCTCGGCGAAAAAAATTTGGGAGTCGGAGGGCAGGAGCTGGCCAGCGCGCGCACCGGGCCGTGGGCCGGCCACTTGCCGCCTGCGAACCACGTCGCAGAAAAGCCTGCCAGCCCACGCGCGCGACGGGACGTCACCACAGGTCGGGGGCCCGGCACGCCCACGCCCGGGCCCAGGCGTGGATTCTCTGCGGCCCGAAGCCGCCCGCACGTCTTCCTGCGGCGGTTTCGGCACGCTTTTAGGGCGTAATAATCGCGAGGCGTGGGGGGAGTGGGTGCAGTTAATCCCACGTCTCACCCCACGCCCTGCCTCCCCGGATTCACCGTGCGAAGCTATAAGTAGGGGGAGGGGGAGAGCGGCAGGCTCTCGCACGCCCCTCCTCTTTCCACCATCTTCTTCCTCCTGCCCTTTCTTGCAACAGCGCCTCGCCGCCGCGCTGTTCCACCACTCGATCCTCCGCCGCCGCGTTCGTTCTCGCCAGCCCCACGCCATGATGCAGTACGGCGGGGATTGGGACGGCTCCAACGTCCATGAGGATCACGTCGAATTCCTCCGCAAGACGCGGCGGCTTCCCGGCGCGGACAAGGTGGAGGTCCGTCTCACGCCGGTGAAGGAGATTACGCCGGCGCCGCAGGAAGGCGAGCGGGTAGTCTTCTGCTCGCATTTCTTGCGCGGCATCGGCCTGCCCGTGAGCGCCTTCTTCCGCTCTTGGCTCGAGTGCTACCAACTCCAGCTGCACCACCTCACCCCGAACACGGTGGTGCTGCTGTCCGCCTTCGTCACCTTATGCGAAGGCTACCTCGGCGTCCTCCCTACCCTCGAGCTCTGGGGGGAGTTCTTCCAGTCCAAGCTGGGCACGCGCATGCAAGGCGTGCCGGCTCAGAGTGGTGCCTTCATCGCGATGCGGAGGGTGGCTGCCGACAACCCCTTCCCCGTCATCACGCTGATCCAGTCGGTGAAGCGATGGCAAAAATCATACTTCTACGTGAAGAACGCCGCCCCACAGGGCGACTACGTCAATCTGCCGGCTTACGTAGCCGGCCCACCGGTAGGCAGGTGGCCCCAGTGGTCATACCGGGCCGTGACGCTGACGCCGGCTGGAACCGCAGCTGTCGCCCGAGTGCGAGCGATGATCCAGTCGGAGGGCTTGTCGGGGCCCGATCTGCTGGCCGCCTTCGTCACGCGCCGGGTGCTCCCGCTCCAGAGCCGCCCTCATCTGATCTGTCAGATGAGCGGCCAGCTCGATCCAAGCCGGATGTGCACAAAAGACATGCCGCACAACGAGGTGGCCTATATGCTGAACTACCTTGCGAACTGTAAGCTCTCCGCAGAGTGGCAGTTCGGCAAGGAGCCATATTGCCGAGCCCATCCGCCGCCCACGGTAAGTTCTCCTTGTCTCTTCCTCTTCTCGCAGTTTTGTCGCCGAGTTCCTTTTGGCCGACTCTGACTAGTCAACTTGTCCCGACAGAGCCCTCTTCTTCGGCCTGCAGGCGGGTCGGACGCGGAGCGCCGATTCGTCCCCGACCGGACGGAGCACGATCTGGAGGGCCCCGACTTGGGGGCGGCCGCTATGGACGACAACACCGAGGCGGGCGGTGGCCAAGCCGGCGGCGAAGCAGGTGGCTCCGGGCTTGGAGTCAGCTTCGACGACTGGCCGGACTACGACCAGACTGAAGTCGTCCCACGCCGTCAGCCGGCGTCTGGCCACGGCGCGGGTTCCTCTGCTGCGCCGCCTGCTCGGGGCGGCGGGCAAAAGCGTCGTGCCGCGCCGGGTTTGTTCGGCAGTCGGCCGAAGAAGCCCCGAGGCGGGGCAGCGGCGACTAGGCGGGAGGAGGCAGCCGCGAAGGTGACCCGCTTCCGCAAGGCGGTGAAGCAACCGCAGACGGTGTCGGCGTAAGTACATACTCCTTCGTGCATTCTCTTTTCTTTTCTCTGGTAACTCCTGAATTCTTGTCCTTCTCTCCAAACAACCAGAGCTCCATTGTCGCTCGAGCGGGCTGGTGCCGCCTCCGTTGTTGGGTCGCTGGGAGGATCTGGGAGCACCACTCGCCGCGTGGACCCCCGTGCCGATCTTCAGGTGGCGACGGAGCGGAACGCGCGGGAGGTGCGAGAGGAGCGGGAGGCGTGGGAGGCGGAGGCGTTGAGGGCGGCCGCCGCCAAGGCGGCGCAGGAGGAGGAGGAGATGAAGGCGCGTGCTGACGCCGCGCGATGGCGGAGGGGGCCTTGTTGGTCACCCCACTGCACGTCGCGGCGCTTGGGGCCCCGGAGCCCCCGCCAGAAGAAGCCGGCGGTGACCAGCCGGGGCTGGAGAGGAATGACAACGTCGTCATCCTGGAGAGGGCGGCGGTACCGACCCCGCCGACTGGGGCGGCTCAAGGCGGCCGGCCGCGAGGACTGAGTTGGCGGTCCGGACGCCGCCGAGCCGGTGCGCGGGGAAGGCTGCGTCAGAGCCACAGAAGGCTGCGTCAGAGCCGCAGCCGGCCGCGGGCTCCAGCTCGTCGGCCCAGGATGTGGAGGTGGCCAGCGCCACCTCGGGGTGGACGCTGGGCGGAGGGACGGCCGTGATGAACGTGGCCGCGCAGGACGTCCGAACCCGGCTCCAGGCCCAGGCTACGGCGCTGAGGCGATACACCGACGAATTCCTTGCGACGCGGGCGGACATCCGGGTTAGTCTTCTTATCTTGCTTCTACTTGATCTTGGTTTCTTCCGTGGGGGCGCGTCAGCACACCCACTGGGTGTAGTCCCCGAGTTCCGAGTCGGCTGCTGAGCAGGCGGCTTGGAACTTCTTAGTGGATTTAGCTTTGCTATTCTTGTTCTTACTTCGATCTTCTGCCTGTCTTGCAGGACTAGCACAATCTTCGCGCGGCTGCCTTCAACTCCCAGGCTCGGGAGCTGACCCAGAAAACCGTCGACCTAACTGAGAGCCGGGGTAAGTGCTTCGTCCTTTATCTCACGTGGGGGCGCGTCAGCGCACCCACTGGGTGTAGTCCCCGAGATTCGGGCCGACTGCTGAGCAGTCGGGTCGGATCTTCCTTGACGACTTCCTCTTATTGCTTCTTCTTTTTCTGTCGTCCTTGCAGCGGCCAATGCCAGCCTGAGGGCGCAGCTAGGAGGCTCTCAGGCTGCCCTTCGTGCCAAGGAGGCCGAGTTTGCCGCCTTGGTGCAGGAACGTGACTGCCTGGCCAAGAGGTTGGCCGACCAGGAAGAGAGCCACAAGGCGGCTCTGAAGGTGGTGCAGGACAGCGAAGCCGCCCTCCAGGCCGAGTACGAGACAGAGGCGGCTAGCTGGGCCGAAGCAAAGCAGACGCTGATCAATGGCTATGGCCAGATCGAAGATTTGGTTGACGGTAAGCTGCCTGCTTCATCGTCCTTTCTTGTCGCCTGCCACTTTTGGCTCGTTTTCTGACTTGGTGTTTTCTCTTCTTTCTCTTTATTTCTTGCGCAAAGTACTTCCCTGGCTACTCTACCGCCGCCAACTAGATCATCGAGGCCCGCCGCGAGGCACGGAGGCAGGCTGGCGCTGAGATTGCGCCAAATGCTAGCCGGTCTCTGGAGGAGCAGCTCTTGGCGATCCAGGCCCGCCTCCAGCCGGCTCATCGACTACTCCGCCGTCTTCAACATGCCGGGGCGCAGGTGCTGGCTGCCCACTGGCCTGGCGAAGTGGTTCCCCGCACCCCCAGTCGGACTGTCGACTGGCTGGAGGTGGCGGTCGGCCGCTTTGAAGCCTGGAAGGCTTCGGCGGCTCGGTCCGGCGCCAGGCGGGCGCTGGAGTTCGTCAAGGCCTGGTATCCCGGCCTGCGTCTGGACCAGCTGGCTACCTGGCGGCAGCAGGCTGACACGGAGCTGGAGCCGGCGTGGCCGGCTATCATCCGGCGGGCTTCGGCGATCGCTGACTACACCGACACCAGCGCCTTCGCCCCTGAGGTAGATGACAACGGTGTTGCCCAGCCGGAGCATTGGTTCGGGCTGAACCCAGCAGACGGCAAAGACTCGGCAGAGGAGATCGACTCCAGCGATGAGGGGGAAGAAGAGGAGGAGGAGGGTGAAGATGCCGGGCCGGATGGTGGGGCGGCCGGCCAACCTCAGCCTGATCGTGCCTCCAGCAACACGTCACGCGCGGGTGCGTCGCCTACCACCGGTGGTGATCAAGCTGAGACCCGCCAGCCGGCCACTCCTTCAGCCGGCGACGCCATCTCCACCGACCAACCCGGCTCCCGCATCGCACCTTTAGTCTAGTCTGTTGTCTTTTATTTTCCTGTCTTGTCACTTTTGGAACAATATTCTGTTAAGTTTACACAATTCCACCCACTGGGGGTGTATTCGAACTATGTCGATTGCCGGCCTGTTGGGGGCTTTATATGTATATATGACTATGCATGTGTTTGGCTTTTCCTTGCTCTTTGCTTTTCATCCTTCTGCTGTTTCCTTTGCCGCCCTCCCTTGGTTGCCGCCTCCCCAGTCAGATAGTTGCTCTGCAATCTGTGGCTGGAGAAGTGCTTGGCCAATTGGGAGGGCAAGTACTCTAGCTTTGTTGGATTATAGCTAAGTGTTTGGGAAGCCGGCCAGCCGGCTGTTCTGACAGCCGGCAAGCGTGGTTGGAGGCCGTCTTTTCGCTATACGAGTTCATTAGTCCTTAGCCGTTTTTCGTGTGGGCGTCCTTTCTGCCTTGTCTCTTCCTAGTCGGACAGTCGGTTCTTCGAGCTGCGACTTTCAACAAGAGAGGACTCGGGAGCCGGCACACTACTTGTCTGACTTCAGGTAGAACTTTTAATATAGCTTAAGGCGGCCAGTCCCCGGGCCGACTAGTCGAACCCGGTGCCAGACAAGAAATCAAATGTAATGATACATTTATGGATATGACACTCGTCACTCATAGATAAATAAAGGCAGTCCCCGAGTATTGTTCGAGGGGCCTGTTGTTTCGTACTTAATACAAAAGGGTAGCATGATACATACTGCTTTCAACTGTAAAATCTTCTCAGGAGGTTCGCGTTCCATGGTCGCTCCGACTCCTTGCCGGAGTCATCCCTCTTGCGTGCTCTTGGTTTTTGCGCGTCGATCAAGTAGTAGGAGTCGTTGCCTAGTGCCTTGCTGATGATGAAGGGGCCTTCCCAAGGGGCCGAGAGCTTGTGCTGGCCGGCTGTTCGCTGGATCAGCCAAAGCACAAGGTTGCCCTCTTGGAAGGATCTTGGCTTGACCTTGCGGTTGTGGTAACGGCGCAACCCTTGCTGGTAGATGGCGGACCGGCTGAGTGCTAACAGCCGGCCTTCTTCTAGTAGGTCGACGCCATCTTCTCTTGCTTCCTTGGCCTCCGCCTCCGTGTACATGGTGACTCGAGGCGAGTCGAACTCAATGTCGGTTGGGATGATAGCCTCGGCACCATATACAAGGAAGAACGGAGTGAAGCCGGTTGACTTGTTGGGGGTAGTACGCAGACTCCAGAGGACAGCCGACAGCTCATCGAGCCAGCAGCCGGCCGATCGCTCCAGTGGTACAACCAGTCGGGGCTTGATGCCGGAGAGGATGAGTCCATTTGCTCGCTCGACCTGGCTGTTTGACTGCGGGTGGGCAACGGACGCTAAGTCCAGTCGGATACCCTGCGTCGCGCAGAAACGTGCCAGTGCTCCTTTGGCAAAGTTTGTGCCGTTGTCGGTGATGATGCTGTGCGGTACGCCGTACCAAGTAATGATGTCGGTGATGAATGTTACGGCAGTCGGCCCGTTCAGCTTCTTGATTGGCTTTGCTTCGATCCACTTTGTGAACTTGTCCACGGCGACGAGCAAATGTGTCAAGTCGCCGCGGGCTGTCTTGAAAGGACCCACCATATCCAGTCCCCAGACGGCAAAGGGCCAGGTGAGGGGAATGGTCTTGAGTGCAGAAGCTGGCAGGTGTTGCTTCGAACTGAAAACTTGGCATCCTCTGCAGCTCTTGACTATCTCTTTGGCATCTTCCAAAGCAGTCGGCCAAAAGAAACCATGGTGGAAAGCCTTGGCCACAAGTGATCTTGAGGCTGCGTGGTGGCCGCATTCGCCTTGATGGATATCCTTGAGGATTGCCACTCCTTTTTCTGGCTCGACACAACGCTGGAAGACTCTAGTGACGCTGCGCTTGACAAGCTCTCTATTGATTATTGCATATGCTCCGGCTCGTCGTTGCACTAGTCTTGCTGAGATCTCATCAGCCGGCAGCTCTCTGCTGACTAGGAATCTGAGGATGGGCTGGGCCCAAAATGGAGCTGTGACTTCTTCTTCTTTTAGTGTAGCCACCATGACTCGGGTGGGTGGGTCAGGTGGCGTGAAATTGGAGTCGGCCACCGCTTCTTGTGTTGCTGCAGTCCCCGGGCCGACTGTTGTAGTCCCCGGGCCGGGTGCGACTACGGCAGTCGGCGAGCCAGTTGTCGAAGTCCCCGTGCCGCCTGCGGGATTCTTCCAGTCGGATCCGGCTGCATCGGGGACAGGCGGTACGAAGATAGAGTCCGACTCTGGGGACGGCTTGATGGATGGCTTGAGGAGGCGCTGGAGGGAGACGCCGGTCGGTATAGCCTGTCGGGTGGAGTCGATCCGTGCCAGGGCATCTGCTTGGTCGTTGTCGGCCCTTGGCACGTGAAGGAACTCGCACCCTTCAAAGTGCCCACTGATGTGCTGGACGAGGAATCGATAGCTCGCCATGTTTGCGTCCTTGGCGTCCCAGTCGCCAGACGACTGCTGGACCACCAAGTTTGAGTCGCCGTAACACAGGATCCGGCGTATGCCGAGCTCTTTGGCTAGCCGGAGCCCATGTATGAGTGCCTCGTACTCGGCCACGTTGTTGGAGACGGCGAAGTGGATTTGCAGCGTGTATCTGAGTTTGTCGCCTTTGGGAGAGGTGAGGACGATGCCGGCTCCCAAGCCGGTGCACATCTTGGACCCGTCGAAGTGCATCCGCCAATGGGTAGAGTCGGGAGCCGGCGGTAGGTACTGGGTCTCGGCCCAGTCGACGAGGAAGTCGGCCAGTGCTTCTGACTTGATGGCGGTGCGGGGCTGGTAGAAGATTGTGTATGGTGCCAACGCAATGGCCCATTTAGCCACCCGGCCGGATGCATCCCGGCTGCCTATGATCTCAGCAAGCGGGGCGGTGCACACGACCGTGATGGGATGCTCTTGGAAGTAGGGCTTCAGCTTCATGGCCGCGAAGTACACCCCATAGCACATCTTCTGGTAGTGCGGGTAGTTTTGCTTTGAGATGGATAGTACTTCGCTTAGATAATACACCGGCCACTGGACTAGCTGGGCTCGGCCTTCTTCCGGGCGCTGGACCACGACAACTGTACTGACCACTCGGCTAGTCGCGGCAATGTAGAGGAGCATGGGCTCCTTCTCAGTCGGTGCCGCCAGGACAGGTGGGGTGGTCAGCATTTTCTTCAGCTCATGGAAGGCTTGGTCGGCTTGGTCATTCCACTCGAAGTGAGTGGACTTCTTCATGAGTCGGTACGGGGGAGAGCCTTTTCTCCTAGCCGGCTGATAAAGCGGTTTAGGGAGGCCAAGCACCTCGTGAACTTCTGCACATCTCACAATTTGGTGGGAATCTCCATCCTCTCGATGGCCTTGATCTTCACAGGGTTGCACTCGATGCCGCGTTCGGAGACCAGGAAGCCTAGCAGCTGGCCGGCTGGTACTCCGAACACGCATTTCTCGGGGTTGAGCTTGATTTGGAATCGTCACAAGTTGGCGAATGTTTCTTTGAGATCTTCCAGCAGGGTGCCGCGCTTCTCTGTCTTCACCACAATGTCGTCTACATAGACGTGGGCATTTCTGCCGAGTTACTTGAGGAGGCATTTCTGCATGCAACGCTGAAAAGTGGCACCGGCATTCCTCAGGCCGAATGTCATAGTCAGGTAGCAGAAAGCTCCGAATGGTGTGATGAAGGCAGTCTTCAGTCGGTCTGCTTGGTCCAACTTGATTTGATGGTACCCTGAGTAGGCATCCAAAAAACTCAACAGCTCACATCCGGCTATGGAGTCTATCACTTGGTCAATCCGTGGCAAAGCAAACGGATCCTTGGGGCAGGCCTTGTTGAGGCTGGTGTAGTCTATACACATGCGCCACTTGTTGTTCTTCTTCAATACCAAAACTGGGTTGGCAAGCCACTCTGGAAAAAACACTTCCATAATAAAGCCAGTGGCGAGGAGCCGGGCTATCTCTTCTCCTACGATTCTTCGCTTCTCTTCTGACAGTCGGTGAAGGGGCTGTTTGACCGGCTTCGCGTCGGCTCAGACGTGTAATTTGTGCTCGGCGAAATCCTTCGGGACACCCGGCATGTCCTTTGGGGACCATGCAAAAATGTCTCGATTCTCACGGAGGAAGTCGACGAGCTCGCCTTCCTATTTACTGTCCAAGTTTGCCCCAATGACAGCAAACCTTTCCGGATTCTCCGGGTCTAGAGGTATCTTCTTAGTCTCCTTGGCCGGCTGGAAGGAGCCTTGTGCATCACAATCTTTGGGATTGGGGGACAGGGCCGGCTGCTTGCCGGCCATGGCCACAACCCGCTCCAGCATCTTTTTCTCTTCCGCCACTACGAGGGACTCGGCCAGCCGGCTGCTGGCCATGGCGCACTCGATGGACTTCTTGTAGTCGCCGGCTACGGTGATGATCCCCTTCGAGCTCGGCATCTTCATCTTCAGGTAGGCGTAGTGGGGCACAGCCATGAACTTGGCCAGAGCAGGTCGGCCAAGCAAAGCATGGTAAGGGCTCTCCAGATCCACTACCTCAAACCAGATCGCTTCTCGGCGAAAATGATCCTTGTCTCCGAAGAGAACATCCATCTTGATCTTGCCGATCGGGGAACAAGACAAACCGGGGACGATGCCATGGAACACGGTCCGGCTTGGCATAATCTGCTTTGCCTTGATGTTCAGCTTCTCCATGGTATCGCGGTACAGTATATTGATACTGCTTCCGCCATCTATCAGGACGCGGGAGAATCGGGCAGCTCGCCTCTCCATCGCGAGGGTGACATCCAAGACCAGTGCATAGGAGCCAGGGGATGGCATCACCTCTGGGTGGTTGGCCTGGCTCCAGTTGATGGGCTTCTCAGACCAGTGCATGAACTCGGGGGCGCTAGAGGCGACCGCGTTGACCTCTTGATGCTGACGGCGCCGACTGCGCTTGTCTTCGGCTTGGCTTGTGAAGACGACGTAGGTGGCGTGCTCTTCAGGGAACTCATCTTGAATGGCTCCGACTGCCGGCCGAGCCGCTGGCTGCTGGGGGCTGGAGGCGGCGGGCCGGGAGGCGGAGGCGGCACCAACCCTTCTCCCTTGGAGATTCGCGTGAGCCAGTGGGATTTTCGTGTCGTGTGGTTGGACGGCTTCGCGCCGCTGTGGAACTTGCAGGCGGCGTCAAGAGTCTGCTCGTAAGAGAAAGCCGGCCTGCCACCCTTCTTCTTGGGAGCGGGCCGCTCTTCGGGCTGCTCATCTTCAACTGTGGCCACCTGCCGACTGGTGGAAGGTGGCATGGGGGCCTTGCGCTTGTGATCGTTTTGGTAGGGGCGCCGATTGGAGTCGCCAGCCGGCGTCTTTGGAGCCAGAGCGAGCACCTTCCCAGAGGCATCCACTCGGAGCTCGGTCTTCATCGAGGAGTCGGCCGTGGCGTACTTGTCCGCGATGATCAGCAGTTCGTCGAGGGTAGCCGGCTCGTCGCAGAGGAGTCGGTGCTTGAGGAGGGTGCCCTCTCGGCACCCGGCGGTGAAGTACTCGATGGCCTGAACCTCGTGCACCCCCTCGCAGGAGTTGCGGAGCTCGGCCCACCGCGTGAGGTAGTCGCGAGTTGACTCGTTGGGCCCTTGGACGCATAGGGAGAGCTAGCGAGGCTTGGGAGGCCGCTTGTACGTGCTGGTGAAGTTGCGGACGAAGACTTCCGTGAAGTCCAGCCAGCTGTTGATGCTGTAGGGCTTGAGGCTGTTGAGCCAGGTGCGTGCCGGGCCTTGCAGCATGAGGGGGACGTACTTCACGGCCACGCGCCGATTGCCATTGGCTATGCTGACAGCAGTGGAGTAGTCGATGAGCCAATCTTCCGGCTTCACAGAGCCGTTGTACTTGGGCATGTCTCTGGGGAGCGAGAACCCTTTGGGGAAGGGCTCGTCGCGGATGCGGGGGCCAAAGCATGGCGGGCCGACATCGTCTTCTTCTTCTAGCGCCAGGGATCGAGCAAGGCGGTCGATCCGGTGACGGGCGTCGTTCTCGCCGACTCCTTCTCGGCGGCCTAGTCGGTCATCAAGAGTCGGGTGCATGACGGGCGGCGGGGTGAGACGTCTCTCCGTTCGAGGCGGGGGAGGAGGCGGATTTCCTTGGCGCTCCACCGCTCGAGGGCGGCCTTCCGCGTCACGCTCGATGGTGATACGAGTCCGGCTGCGGCTAGCAGCCAGCTCCTTGTCTTTCCTCTGGCGGGCGCCGCTCGCAGTCAGCGAGCGGGACGTCGCGGCGTGCTCCCGGCGCGGGGGATGACTTTCGGCGCGGGCGCCGGCTTCGTGCCGTTCTGCAGCCGCGTTGATCAGCTGCTGGATCTGCCTTGTCATGTAGGGGAGCTCGTCGGCTCCCAGCCCATTTAGCTCCTCAGCGGCCGCCTGAGCGGCTCGCAGATTCTCGAGCGGGGTGGCGTAGACGGGGCGATCTGCCCCCAGCATGCTAGCGATAGCCGCGCCGCGCTTCTGGACGAAGCCGGCTCGGCTCGGCCCGCTAGGCGGCAGCGTATCGAAGGCAGCGCGGTCGACTTCGCGTTGGTGAGCCTCGGTGAGACGTCTCATGGAGGCTATCTTCTGGCCTTCCGCGACGAGGGCGAGGCGGCGTGCCTCCAGGGTCTCGGCATCGGCGTCGGCCGGGATGGGGACGGATAGGTCGTGCATCGCCGTTTGCAGGGTGTCGTGGGCGTTCTTGCCCGAGTTGGCGACGTGGCTGATGACCAACACTTCGGTGACAGCGCTGCTGCCGCTGTCAGCTCGAGGGAGAGGATCGTCGAAGACCACCACGTCGGAGGGGTAGGCGTCGAGCGATGCCGTGTCGGAATCGATGAGCATCGGGTCGGTGGAGCCGATCGACTCCAAGTCTGCAGCAGGCTCGCTGGAGACGTGAAGCTGGTCGAGGAGGCTGACGAGGCGGCTCTCAGGGTAGTCCGTGCCCGCGTCGGACGCAGGCTCGTCGGAGATGCGAGTCTCGCCGAGAAGATCGGCGAGGCAGCTCGCCGCGCAGGCGTCGACGCCTTGCAGCGCGTCGAGGCAAACGCCATTGGGCGCAGCAGGCTGGCTGCGCTCACGGGGGAGGAAGAGGGTTCCTGTCCAGAACAGGTCTCCAGACGACGGTGCACCTGGCCCCACGGTGGGCGCCAAATGTCGGGTGGTAGGTGCGACATATGCCAACGGGTGGCTTATCATGGTGGGAGCCAGTAAGACGTCGCCGGTGCCTGGAAACTGGATGAGGCGAAGACATGCACGCCGACGAATCTTACCCAGGTTCGGGGCTCTCCGTGGAGATAACACCCCTAGTCCTGCTCTGCGGGGTCTCCGCATGATCACTAGATCAGAAAGAGTAGCTACAAATGCTCCTAGAGCTGTCGGGTTCAAGGGAGAAGAAGGGCAAGGCTAGCTCTCACTTCCCTCTCTATATGGTGTGTGTGTGTAACTCTAAGAAGCCAACCCTTTGCATGTGTGCCCCGGGGGGTTTATATAGGCCTACCCCTCGGGGGTACAATTGTAATCCGGCTGGGCGCGGGTCCCAGTCGTCAGTGACTGCGCTCGCCAGCTTCTCCGCCGGCCATTGGGGCCCGCCGACTGGTGGGTCCCGCCGGCTGCCGGCTTCTTGGTCGATAGGCCGGCCCCACTGCCTAGGGGTCTTGTCGGCGGCTGCTTACTGTAGCCTCGTCCCTGATGACGAGGGCTTCGTCGAGGTAAGCGTGGCTACAGTGTGCCGCCTCGAGGGCTCTCACTGTAGCCTTACCTCGTCTTGTCTCCTTAATGTGGCACATGCTTCGAGGGAGGGGGTAGCCGGCTTCCGGGGGCCGGCTACGCCCTTGGCCGACTGGGGGAGGCCGGGCCGCCTTCGCGCCTCTCTCTGGCTAAATGGACCCGCCGCCCGTGGGCCATACTGGCGTCTGTCGTGGATGACGTTGAGGCCAGCATGGCTTCTGTGCCGAGCCGGACGGGAGATGCCTGACCCGTACGGCGTCCTGTGGCCATGCCTGCCTCGGGCTTCGGGGGTAGTGGGCCGCACTGTGGCCACACCCCGTCTTGTCACCGTTATGTGGGTGTAGTTTTGATGGGTGCGGTCTTGGCCGGCTTTGTGGAGTCGGTCGTGCTTCATGGCTGGCTCTTGGAAGTCGGTCCCCTTGGCGCCGGCTTCCTGGAGTCGGCCATCTCGCAACCATCTTGGGGGAGGTTACCGGGGCCGGGTCGCCTTTGGAGAGCCGGCCCCTGCGGTAGTCGGCCAGGGGAAGTCGGCCCAATGCTTCGAACGCTTGAAGGCTCAATCGGCCTGATAATTTTTGAAGAACCATGGGTAGTCGGTTAGGCTACCCGTGGCCATTTTCTCCGACAGGTGTCTACAGCGCCCTAGTCTAGATAAATAAATACTAACTAGGGGCTACGCCTACACTCCTATTGTCAAACTCCTATGGCTAAGTGAGGGTGATAAAGCCACATAGTCCGATTGCCTGGTTCGTTGCACTAAACACCTCCTTCAAGGACCAAACTCTTGGGTCAAGCGTGTTTAGATTCCAACCCGAACACCCCCATACTACCTACATGGGGGCTGAAGCCGACGACTGGCCAACTCTCAGATTTAATAAAACGGCCGCACAGGAGGGGATATTTTCACACAGCAACAAGCAATATATTACATATAGGCTTTGTTCCATAATACATGACCCGATAACATGAATACATTCATTCAAAAATAATGTCCTTCGCACACTGGCCCTCCACAATGCACGATCCTTCCAGGACATCATCAAAATACCGCTCGGGTGTGCGGTGCTCTTTGCCCGCAGGTGGTCCCTCGGTCGCGAGTTTGACGGCATTCGTCTTCGCCCACTGCATCTTGACACGGGCGAAGGCCATCCGCGCACCTTCGATGCAGACCGACCGCTTTATGGCATCAAGCCGGGGGCAGGCATCGACCAGCCGCTTCACGAACCCGAAGTGGCTGCTAGGAATGGCTTCGGCAGGCCATAGACGGATTATCAAATCCTTCGTGGCCAAACTGGCCACCCTATGCAGTTCAGTCAGCTGTTTCAGCTGATCGCTGAGGGGCACCGGATGCTCTGGCACAAGGTATTGCGACCAGAACAGCTTCCCCGTTGAGCTCCCATCTTCGGCTTGGAAGAACTCAGCGGCATCAGCAACACTGCGAGGCAGATCCACAAACGCTCCTGGAGAACTCCAAATCTGGGTCAGTAAGAGGTACCTTTTCTTCACAAATTTGCTCTGCATAATAAAGGCCTTACCCGCCGCAATCTTCTTGGCCTCCTGGATTTCCCGGATAGCACCCTGGGCTTCAACCCGGGCCTCTTGTGCGCTTTGGCAGGCCTTAGCAAGTTCGAAATCTTGGTCTGCAATTTTGCGCTCCAAGGACTCGCATTTCTTTATGGCGTCCTTGAGCTCCTACTGAACCTCCCGACCCTTGACTCATGTTTTTGCGGGCGGCTTGTTCCTTCTCCGCCTTCTTCTGGGCCTCGGCCAGCACGTTCTTGAGGGACTCCACCTCGGTCGCAGCTCCTATGAAATATCATAATAACATGATCAACACAAACAATTCATATCATTTTAGATCTGAACAGGCCATTGCATACCTTGCTTGTCCTCTAGTTGTTTTTTGACACGGCCGAGCTCTTCATCGGCCTGCTCCAGACTCTGCTTCAGTTTGGAGACTTCGGTAGAATGGGAGGTCACAGCCCGCATCGACGCCTGCTTATTCATATAGACATATATATATTATTAGTCTCCTGCGAAAATTATTTGATCCTCTGTCCGGCCTTTCTTTTCGAACACCGGACAGAGTCTCAGGGGCTACTGTCTGTACTACGGCATTCTTTTTGCATAATTACGTCACATACCTCAAAGCCTGTTAGAAGGCTGGCGCAGGCTTCGGTTAGTCTGCTCTTAGCGGACTGAACCCTCTCAACCACCGTACCCATAAGGATACGGTGTTCTTCTACAATGGAAGCACCTCGAAGCGCTTCCAGTAGAGTATCCGGTGCCTCTGGATGGACAGAGGTCACCGGTGGAGCAGGTGCACCTCCTTCTTTCGAATGAGGCTGCTTACCTGATTCCGGAGCCGTCTGGGCCTCCGGAATAGTATTCGGCTGGGACCGAATTGGGTATGGCCCCCATCACCAGTTTCCTAGGGAGTTTGCTCCCCATGTGTCCGGCGGCCAAGGTATCATCCTCTCACGCCACCTGGATGACCTCCTGTACCTCTCCCTGGCCTTGGAGGGTCCTTCGGAACAACACTTCGGCGTCGTCCGTAGTTTTGAGGAAGGAGGCCGGCGGAGGCGACTCGCTGTCCATCACATTTGGATCTAGCGAATTCCTCGAAGATGAGGATCGCTGGAGGTGGGTGCGAGCCAGACTGCAGCACATGATTCAACATGTTAAAAACCACGAAGTAAAGGAGCTTGATGAATATGCACATAAGTGCCTTTGAGTACTTACGATTCGTCCAGGGGCTTCTCCCTGGGGCGCCACTCAGAGCTACTATCGGTGTCCAATGCGGAATTACCCGCAAGGGAGACCTTCCCTTTCTTGGGCGCCTCCGCCTCTGCCTCCAGATCCGTCGAGGCCGCCCTTTTCTTCTTTCCCCCCTCGAGGGGAGAATTGCTTTCTTCCTCCTCGTAATCGTTCTCGGCGGGGGAGGAGTGGGTTTTGGCGTCTTCGGACGTTGCGTCCGAAGTGCCTTTACGGCGTAGGCCGCTTCTCGCCTCCTGGCCCTTCTTGTTGGCCTTCTTCTCCGGCGACTGGTAGGGCGTTGGAACCATCATCTTCGCCATAAGTGGGATAACTGGGTTTTCAGGCAGTGGAGCTGGACACAGGATCCGCTCCGCCTTCTTTATACAGCCCTGAAAAGACAAATGGAGAAGCTTGGACATCTTCCTTGAATGCACAAGCAGAGGATACACCTCGAGATATGAAAAACTTACCGGACTGGCTGGATGAGTCAGGTCATGGCCGCGGTCCTCGATCGTCTTCGGCCACGACTTGTTGGCCTTGAAAAGCACCTTCCAGATACCTTCATGCGTGGCGTCGAAGAACTGGTGCAAGGTCTGGTGCTTGGCCGGATCGAACTCCCACAAATGGCAAGTCCGACTCTAGCAAGGAAGAATCCGGCGATGTAGGATCGAAAGTATGTCTAGAGGGGGGTGATTAGACTACTTGACCAAATAAAAATCTAGCCTTTTCCCAATTTTAATTCTTGGCAGATTTTAGCAACTTAGCACAAGTCAAGCAATCAAACTACACATGCAATTCTAAGAGTATAGCAGCGGAATGTAAAACAATTGCATATGAAGGTAAAGGGAGGAGTTTGGAGGGAGCAAATGCAATGTAGACACGGAGATTTTTTATCCATGCTTCCGATAGGTGGTGCTATCGTACATCCACGTTGATGGAGACTTCAACCCACGAAGGGTAACGGTTGCGCGAGTCCACGGAGGGCTCCACCCATGAAGGGTCGACGAAGAAGCAACCTTGTCTATCCCACCATGGCCGTCGCCCACGAAGGACTTGCCTCACTAGGGTAGATCTTCACGAAGTAGGCGATCTCCTTCCCCTTACAAACTCCTTGGTTCAACTCCATAATCTTGACGGAGGCTCCCAAGTGACACCTAACCAATCTAGGAGACACCACTCTCCAAGAGGTAATAGATGGTGTGTTGATGATGAACTCCTTGCTCTTGTGCTTCAAATGATAGTCTCCCCAACACTCAACTCTCTCTCATAGGATTGGATTTGGTGGAAAGATGATTTGAGTGGAAAGCAACTTGGGGAAGGCTAGAGATCAAGATTTATGTGGTTGGAATGGAATATCTTGACCTCAACACAAGTGTAGGTGGTTCTCTCTCAGAAAATGTATGTTGGAAGTGTAGGCATGTTTTGATGGCTCTCTCCACGAATGAAGAGTGGGCGGAGGGGTATATATAGCCTCGACACAAAATCTAACTGTTACACACAAATCACCAAACTCGGTGGGACCGAATCAAAAAACTCGGTCGAACCGATTTGGTTCATAATGTGACCGTTAGGATTTTCGGTGGGACCGACATGTCAACTCAGTGGGACCGATGTCATTAGGGTTAGGGCATAACGTAATCTTGGTGAGACCGATTACACAAACTCGGTTGGACCGATTTTGGTAATATGCTAACCAGAGAGTTGGTCAGGCAAACTCGGCGGGACCGATTCGCTTATCTCGGTTGGACCGAAACGTTACGAAGGGGAAACAGAACGTTTGCATTGCAATCTTGGTGGGACCGATCGCTCATCTTGGATGGACCGAAACGTTACGAAGGGAAACAGAGAGATTACAATCCCATCTCGGTGAGACCGAAAAGACTAGGGTTTGTGGCAGTGGCTATGTCAAGTGAACTCGGTGGCGCCGGATAGATCAAATTGGTGGGGCCGAGTTTGACTTTTGGTTTGGGACATAAGTGGATATGAGAAAGTAGTTGAGGGTTTTTGGAGCATATCACTAAGCATTTTGAGCAAGAAACTCATTAAGCAACACCTCACCCTCTCTTAATAGTATTGGCTTTTCCTATGGACTCAATGTGATCTTGGATCACTAAAAATAAAATCTAGAGTATTGTGCTTTGAGCTTGAGCCAATCTTTTTGTCCTTAGCATTTTGAGGGGTCCACTTTCTTAACCCATGCCATGCCACTCATTGAGCTTTCCTGAAATATTTATCTTGAAATAGCATTAGCTCAATGAGCTATATGTTGTTAGGAATTACCAAAACCACCCAGGGATAGTTGCACTTTCAATCTCCCCCTTTTTGCTAATTGATGACAACACATAGATCAAAGCTTCGACAAATGATCATAAGATTGAAAAACATCGTCGCTTTGAGAAGTATGTGATAAGCAAGAGCTCCCCCTAAATTTGTGCATTATTTAAAATTTGCTTTTGAATGCAAATGCACAATCGATTAGGATCATCGGTTACTCTTCCATGTCACATACATCTTGGTGGAGTGCTCAAAATGATAGAAATTGAAAGCATGCACTCATCACCAAGCAAGTGAATGATCATATAATGATATAATAGATAGTATCAACCAACAAGCATTAAGGGTAGCATATGATCAAACACATGATCAAACAAGTATCTCACAAGGACATAAAGTATCTCACACAAGCACACAATAAAGGAATTCAACCAAAATAGCAAGAGAGATAAAAAGCAACACTCTCTCTCGAAGCCTATGATCTATACATTTTTCTCCCCCTTTGGAAACAAGTTACCAAAAAGTTCAAAAATGCATAGTGCTAAACGTCTCTCAGGCCTTATCTTCGGGAGGTGGTGTAGATAGAACTCCGAGGACGAAGGCATCTGTTGAAGTAGTTGGAGCTGGTGGAGTGGCTGCTGGAGGTGGCACTGGAGCTGTAGCTGCTGGTGCTGATGCTGTAGCTCTAGTATCTGTGACTGGCACTGCAGCAGACCTCTGGCTTCAGGGCACTCTAGCAAAAGCATCTGTAGTAGACTTGCCCTTCTTCTCCTCTGCTTCCTCCTGAAGCTGCTCAACTGATGTCTGAATCTCAGTTACCTTGATATCAAGATCATAGAATTTCTGCTCAATGATCCTCTCCAAGCCCTCCTGGTTTTGAGTCGGGGTGGCCAAGCCCTTCTCAATCCTCAAGGTGGATTGGATCAGATATCCAAACTGATCTTGCTTGCTCTTCAAGAACACTTGAGATGCCTCTTCAGCAGTTGGCATCCTTGCAGCTTTCTCCGCCCTTGCCTTCTCTCTCTTTCATGTGCGTGCACTGATGAAGGATCTTCCTCAGTCATGACTACAATGTTGTCCTCAAAGTCTGGCCTGAGGGGTAAATGCTCTTTGTCCAATAGATATGTGCTTGTACCCATCTTGGAGTTGATGAGCTCCTGAATTTGTGGAGCATACCCACAAGATCTCTTCTGATCTGCATCTGTCCACTTGATTGTTTCCACAATCAGACTCATCACTTTGAACTTTTGAGGGACATCAAATATATGCAGCAAGTTGATGGAGTGTCCTATGATCATTCTGTGATCACCTGACTTTGGTAGTAATGTGTTTCTTCTTCCTTGTTCTAGTAGCTGCCTTGGGCAAGTTACTAGGTGTGCTCCTGCTGCCCTCATCATAGCTGCTTGAGGGACTAGTGCCCTCACTCATTTGAACCTGCTCTTCAGACTTGTTCTGGCTATCACTTTGATCAGACATCTTGCAGGCAAACTGTAAGCAGACCCTGTGAATAGGTTGTAGATGAGGTAGAGTACATGAGCATCACAAAGTATAGAGGTTTTGCAAAACAATTGAGTCAAAAAGCTTAGTTTTAGTTCTCTACAGAAGTGATCTCGGAGCTACCGAATTGACAAACTCGGTGATACCAAAGCAACACTTGGAACCTAAACTAATGAACTCGGTTGGGCCAAGTCCCAGTTCGGTGGCACCGTGATTGCTAGGGTTTCACAGAATCTTGAACTCGGGCACACCGATTTGCACGTTTCGGTCAGACCGAAAAGCGCATGTGCAATGGCCTAAGCCGAATTGGTGAGACCGATTTCTACATTTCGGTTGGTCCGAGATGAGTTCTACGGAGAGCTAACCCTAAAATTTTCGAATCAATCTAAACCTAAGGAAGTTTTAGCTGGACAGGATGATTTCATACGTGGCAAGAATCATGGCAAAGCAATGTGCTATGAATCGGAGTTAAGGAATAGCACAAAGGATCAAGTTCATACCCTAATTCGGCGGTGAACTTGCTACGGCGGCAACGGCGGGGCAGATTGCCATTGACGGCAGCGGAAACCAGCAGCGGGAGGTCATTGGCGGCGAGAAGACGATCCGGAGACCCGAGGCGGCAGAGCAGGATATGCGTGGGCTGAGAGGTTTCGAAGGAATTTCCAAAATCTCACCCGTGGGTTTATATATCCCGACCCTGTCGGTGTGACCGAGTGGAACAGCTCGGTGGCATCGAGATGTAGAATTGCAAGCGGTTATTGCAACTCGATGTGATCGAAAAGTTCAAATCGGTTGCACCGAGATGAAAACCTAGATCAACTTAGTGAACTCAGTTTGACCGAAATGGATTTCTTGGTCAGACCGAAATGCACAAAGAGGTTTTGGAAGTTTAAGTCTATGACAAATCGGGGACTCCGAGTGCTCCTCACACAGAGTGGTTCGAATCTGACTAGATCAAACTTTGTGATGTAGCATGAATAGAGTTTGAGACGAGAAAAGCATAGATAGCTAGAGGGAGTTCTTAGGCATTCTTGTCCATCCATTTGGCACAAGAGAAAAAGCCAAACAATCAAAGCAACAAATGGATGTCCTCGAATGAGTAAAATATGCATCCAACATGCTCACACAATAAAATGACAAATGAAATATGTGACAAAGCATGCACAAACACTCTAACATATATCAAACAATTTGGCGATGACTAGGTCATCTATATATGAGTATATTGACTTAGGAGTCAAATGAGAACATTTGATCATAGGTCATACTCATCGTTTAAGCACAAGTGGGGTTACCACTTTTACATAAAGCATTGTTGTGCTCACACCATTAGAGTTTCTTTAGCTCAATTGATTCGAGTAAAGCTCCCCCTAGATGTGATATACCCCCTAAGAGGGATGAACTAACCTTGGGTTTTGTCGATGATGACTTCATGTAGGTGTTGAAGATCTGGGTGCTCAGTGTTGATGTAGATCATTCAGAGCAATCCTTTGGAGTGAGTTGCACTTTCAATACCTACACGGGTTAGTCCCACAAGGAACAAGCAAGGATATCCATAGACATAGAGTGATGTTCACACAAGATGATGTCCATGAAAGCATTAGGTTACCTTGACCCTTGTATTACCAACAAGAGGGTTTGTGACTCCTTGAACTAATGCAAGATATGGAAGTTGTTTGCACTTGTCATTGCCAAAATGATAAGAGTGAAGTATGTTGGCGGAGTCACCCACAAGAACTCTCTAGTTCTTCTTCTTCGGGATCCACACCATCTTGATGGGAATCCTTGGAGTTGTAATCGTACTTGATGAAGTAGAACTTGATGTAGTCTTGGGAACCCACTTGACAAAGGCCTTAGGAGCTTCTTCATGCATCAATCTCCTCTTGAAGCTTGTCCTTGCCTTTTTGCTTGTGGTCTTGTGGTGGAAGATCATCTTGAGCATGTGTTCCTTGGAAAGAAGTAGGATCATACTTCTCTTGTTGAGGAACAAACTTTGTCTTGGGGTATTGATGTTCTTCCCATTCAACTCCATTGGCATTGAACTTTCGTTCAAAACCAACACCTTGATTCTTCCGGTGTCTTCCTTGCTTGCGTACAATTTCCTCAAATTGCTTGCTTCCGGCAAGACTCTTGTAAACACCTTTCTCTATAATTCCCTTCAATAAGCTATTTTCTTGCTCAAGTGTAACTTGGCTAAGAGAATCATTAGTGGAATCAAGAGAACTACTAGAAGCAACAATATTGGATTTTGCATGATTGTTGTTACTACTAGAGGAAGAATCTTTCTTGTTCTTGTTGCTAGATTTAACTTGTGGCATGTAAGTAGACAAGAGTAAACGCTTGGCAATGTAAGAAGAACTTTTCTTGCGAAGATCATCATTGATTGCTTTTAAGAACTCATGCTCTTGCTCAAGGTTGAGCTTTTCAAAGCGTAGCTTCTCATGAGTCTTTAAAAGTTCTCGATGATCTTCCAAGGTAGTTTCATGAGCTAACTTAAGAGTGTTTAGTTCTTTAGTTAGACGCTCAATTTCCTTCTTATCATCGTCATTCGTTTTATCTTGATTATCATGATTAATAGCAAGTTCATCATAGTTTTCATAACTAGAGTTGTCGACAAGTAAATCATCATCTCCTAGCAAATCATCTTCATCACTATTGAAATCA
Organism: Triticum aestivum; assembly: GCF_018294505.1. NCBI lineage: Eukaryota > Viridiplantae > Streptophyta > Magnoliopsida > Poales > Poaceae > Triticum > Triticum aestivum. The sequence goes on along the minus strand of NC_057814.1, from coordinate 254,602,619 downwards.
ACATACTCGGGGTGTGTTGCCTTTGGACCTTTAGCCATAAAGCATCTCCCAATTCCTTCATTTGGTGAGTCAAATATGTCGTAGGAGTTGGTTGTCACAAGTGCTAGTCCGGCAAAACCTTCATCTTGAGTATATTCGGAGTCGGAGTGATAACTTCTTTCGGAGTGATGGTCGGAGTCAGAACCGAATACCCATTCACCAACATGAGCTTGATGTCTTCTTTTTGTGTAGCTCCTAGATGACTTGTCCTTCCTCTCCGAATCCTTGCTTCTCCAAGAGGGTCTTCGTTCATAACGATCATCTCTACTCCTTCTTTTGGGAGAATCTTCTCTTCTCTTGTAGGGAGCCGTACACTCATTGGAATAGTGTCCGGGTCTTCCACAATTGTAGCAATTATGCTCACGACTAGAAGACCTTTTGTCATTGTTGGACCTTGACTTGGAGCTTCTTTCCTTGCTTCTACTCTTGTAGAATTTGTTGAAGTTCTTCACCATTAGACTCAACTGTTCATTGAAGGTTTGCTTCTCACTTGATGATGTGGGGGCTTCGCATGAGGCTTTGTAAGCACCACTTGACTTGTTGTGGAGCTCTTCCTTATCCTTGAGTGACATCTCATGAGCAACAATTCTTCCAATGACTTCCGTTGGCTTGAGATCTTTGTAGTTGGGCATCATTTAGATCAATGTGCACACGGTATCATATTTTCCATCCAAGGCTCTATGATCTTCTTGATGATGAATCTATCGGTCATCTCTTCACTTCCTAAGCCGGCAATCTCATTTGTGATGAGAGCAAGCCTAGAGTACATTTCAGCGACACCTTCACCATCCTTCATTTTGAACTTGTCAAGTTGACTTTGAAGCACATCCAATTTGGATTCCTTGACGAAGTCGGTACCTTCGTGCATATCAATCAAAGTATCCCAAATTTCCTTTGCATTCTCAAGACGGCTGATTTTGTTGAATTCTTCGGGGCACAATCCGTTGAAGAGAATATCACAAGCTTGAGCATTGTATTGCAGCATCTTCAACTCTTCCGCGGTAGCTTCATGGTTCGGTTCTCTCCCATCAAAGAATTCACCTTGCAAGCCAATACACACAATAGCCCAAACGGCGGGGTTATGTCCAAGAATATGCATTTTCATCTTATGCTTCCAACTAGCAAAATTAGTACCATCAAAGTAAGGACCTCTACGGTGGTAATTTCCCTCGCTAGATTCCATACTCTCCTAGGTTGTGAAAGCAAGGCTATGACCACCAAAAGCTATGGAAATCAAAGCAAATGGAGACCAAAGCTCTGATACCACTTGTAGGATCGAAAGTATGTCTAGAGGGGGGGTGATTAGACTACTTGACCAAATAAAAATCTAGCCTTTTCCCAATTTTAATTCTTGGCAGATTTTAGCAACTTAGCACAAGTCAAGCAATCAACCTACACATGCAATTCTAAGAGTATAGCAGCGGAATGTAAAACAATTGCATATGAAGGTAAAGGGAGGAGTTTGGAGGGAGCAAATGCAATGTAGACACGGAGATTTTTTATCCATGCTTCCGATAGGTGGTGCTATCGTACATCCACGTTGATGGAGACTTCAACCCACGAAGGGTAGGTTGCGCGAGTCCACGGAGGGCTCCACCCACGAAGGGTCGACGAAGAAGCAACCTTGTCTATCCCACCATGGCCGTCGCCCACGAAGGACTTGCCTCACTAGGGTAGATCTTCACGAAGTAGGCGATCTCCTTCCCCTTACAAACTCCTTGGTTCAACTCCATAATCTTGACGGAGGCTCCCAAGTGACACCTAACCAATCTAGGAGACACCACTCTCCAAGAGGTAATAGATGGTGTGTTGATGATGAACTCCTTGCTCTTGTGCTTCAAATGATAGTCTCCCCAACACTCAACTCTCTCTCATAGGATTGGATTTGGTGGAAAGATGATTTGAGTGGAAAGCAACTTGGGGAAGGCTAGAGATCAAGATTTATGTGGTTGGAATGGAATATCTTGACCTCAACACAAGTGTAGGTGGTTCTCTCTCAGAAAATGTATGTTGGAAGTGTAGGCATGTTTTGATGGCTCTCTCCACGAATGAAGAGTGGGCGGAGGGGTATATATAGCCTCCACACAAAATATAACTGTTACACACAAATCACCAAACTCGGTGGGACCGAATCAGAAAACTCGGTCGGACCGATTTGGTTCATAATGTGACCGTTAGGATTTTCGGTGGGACCGACATGTCAACTCGGTGGGACTGATGTCATTAGGGTTAGGGCATAACGTAATCTTGGTGAGACCGATTACACAAACTCGGTTGGGCCGATTTTGGTATTAAGCTAACCAGAGAGTTGGTCAGGCAAACTCGGCGGGACCGATTCGCTCATCTCGGTTGGACCGAAACATTATGAAAGGTGTTGGGTGGTAGGTGCGACATATGCCAACGGATGGCTTACCATAGTGGGAGCCAGTAAAACGTCGCCGGTGCCTGGAAACGGGATGAGGCGAAGACATGCATGCCGGCGAATCTTACCCAGGTTCGGGGCTCTCCGTGGAGATAACACCCCTAGTCCTGCTCTGCGGGGTCTCCGCATGATCACTAGACCAATACAAGTAGCTACAAGCGCTCCTTGAGCTGTTTGGCTAGAGGAAGAAGAAGGGCAAGGCAAGCTCTCCTTTTCCCTCTATGTGGTGTGTGGAATTCTCTTAGATCAACCCTTTGCATGGGTGTCCCGGGTGGTTTATATAGGCCTACCGCCCAGGGGTACAATGGTAATCCGGCTGGGCGCGTGTCCCAGCCGTCAGCATCTATGCACGCCGGCTTCTCCGCCGGTCATTGGGGCCCGCCGACTGGTGGGTCCCGCCGGCTGCCGGCCTCTTGGCCGACAGGCCGGCCCCACCGCTTGGGGGCTTTATCGGCGGCTGGTCATTGTTGCCTCACCTCTGATGACGAGAGCTTTGTTGAGGTAAGCGTGGCTACAGTGCCGCCGCCTTGCGGGCTCTCACTGTAGCCTTACCTTGTCTTGTCTCCTTAATGAGGCACATGTTTCGAGGGAGGGAGGTAGCCGGCTGTTAGGAGCCGGCCACACCCCTGGCCGACTAGAGGAGGCCAGGCCGCCTTCGGATGTCTCTCTGGCAAAAGGGGCCCGCCGCCTACGGGCCGTACTGGCGCCTGTCGTGGGTGACATCGAGGTCAACACGGCTACAGTGCCACGCCGGACGGGGGATGGCTAGCCCGTACGGCGCCCTGTAGCCATGCCTGTTCCAGGATTCAGGGGCAATGGGCTGTACTGCGGCCACGCCGCATCCTATTGCCGTTATGTGGGTACAGTCTTGTGCAGTCTTGGCCGGCTTCTGGGAGCCGGCTTTCTTCATGGCCGGCTTCTGGGAGTCGGCTTTCTTCATGGCCGGCTTCTGGGAGTCGGCTTTCCTCATGGCCGGCATCTGGAAGTCGGCCCTGGGGATAGCCGGCCGGGGGAAGGCGGCCATATGCTTTGTATGCTTGAAGGCTTGAATGGCCCGATAATTTTCAAAGAGCCAGGGGGAGTAGGTTAGGCTACCCGTGGCCATTTACTCCGACAGTAGTCCCCGAAGCTGGTTGGGCTTCGAGGCTGAGAGGAGGTCGAGAAGCTCGGTCAGCTTCTTATCTTGATGAGCCATCAGCTGGGAGCCAGTTTCGGTTGGGCGCGCCGTCTTGGCAAAAAATTTAAAGTCGGAAGGCGGGAGTCTGTTGGCGCGTGCACCGGGCCACGGGCCGATCACTCGCCGCCTGCGAACCACGTGGCGTCCCTTGGCTGAAAAGAGCCTGCTAACCCACGCGCGCGACAAGACGTCGCCGCAGGCCGAGGGCCCACCATTCCAACGCCTGGGCCCAGGCGCGGATTCTTTGTGGCCCAAAGCTGTCCGCACGTCTTCCGGCGGCAGTTTCCGCACGCCGTTAGGGCGCAGTAATCGCGGGGCGTGGGGGAGTGGGCGCAGTTAATCCCACGTTCCTCCCCACGCCTCGCCTCCTCGGCTTCGCCGCACGAGGCCATAAGTAGGGGGAGGAGGGGAAGCGGCAGACGCTCGCACGCTCCTCTCCTCTCCGCCATCTTCTTCCTCCTGCTTTCTCTCGCAGCAGCGCCTCGCCGCCGCGCCGTCCCATCAATCTTCACTCCACCCTGCAGCTTTGCCGCCGCATGGCCGTGCTTTCTCTGCCGCTGCACTCTTCCTTGTTAGCTTCTCGCCACCATGCAGTACGGCGGGGACTCGGACGGCTCCAACGTCCATATGGACCACATCGAGTTCCTCCGCAAGATGCGGCGGTTGCCCGGCGCGGACCAGGTGCGGGTCCGTCTCGCACCTGCGAAGGAGATCACGCCGGCGCCGGAGGAAGGCGAGCGGGTAGTCTTCCGGTCGCACTTCCTGCGCGGCATCGGCTTGCCGGTGAGCGCTTTCTTCCGCTCCTTCCTCGAATTCTATCAACTCCAGCCGCACCACCTCAGTCCGAACATGGTGGTGCTGCTGTCCGCCTTCGTCACCTTGTGCGAAGGCTTTCTTGGCGTTCTCCCCACCCTCGAGCTCTGGGGGGAGTTCTTCCAATCGAAGCTGGGCACCCGCATACAGGGCATGCCGGCCCAGAGCGGCGCCTTCATCGCGATGCGGAGGCCGGCGGCCGACAACCCCTTCCCCGTCATCACGTTAATCCAGTCGGTGAAGCTCTAGCAGAAGTCATATTTCTACGTGAAGAACGTCGCCCCACAAGGCGACTATGTCAACTTGCCGGCTTACGTAGCCAGCCCGCCGGCTGGGAGGCGGCCCCAGTGGTCCTATCGGGCCGTGACGCTGTCGCAGGCTGGAGCCGCGGCCGTCGCCCGACTGCGGGTGATGATCCAGTCGGAGGGCCTGGTTGGATCCGACTTGCTGGCCGCCTTCGTCGCGTGCCGGGTGCTTCCGCTTCAGAGCCACCCTCACCTGATCTGTCAGATGAGCGGCCAACTCGATCCGAGTCGGATGTGCACCAAGGACATGCCGCATGAAGAGGTGACCCATATGGTGAATTATCTTGCGAACTGCAAGCTCTCCGCAGAGTGGCGGTTTGGCAAGGAGCCATATTCCCGTGCACATCCGCCGCCCACGGTATGTTCTCTTTTTCCCTTTCTTCTCTTAGTTTTGTCGCCGAGTTCCTCTTCGCCGACTCTGACCAGTCGGCATGCCTTGGTAGAGCCCTCTCCTTTGACCGGCAACTGGGTCGGAGACGGGGCGCCGATTCCTCCCCGACCGGGCGGAGCATGACCTGGAAGACCACGACTTGGGGGCGGCCGCCATGGATGAAAACACCGAGGCGGGTGGCGGCGAAGCCGGTGGCGAGGCAGGCGGCTCCGGGCTCGGAGCCAGCTTCGACGACTGGCCGGATGACGATGAGGCGGAAATCGTCCCACGCCGCTAGCCGGCGCCCGGCCACGGCACGGGTTCCTCCGCCGCGCTGCCTGCCCGGGGCGGCGGGCAAAAGCGTCGGGCCGCGTCGGGCTTGTTCGGCAGTCGGCCGAAGAAGCCCAAGGGCGGGGCGGCGGCGACCAGGCGGGATGAGGCGGCCGCGAAGGCGGCCCACTTGCGCAAGGTGGTGAAGCAGCCGCAGACGGTGTCGGCGTAAGTGTATATTCCTTTGTACATTTTTTTTCTTTTCTTGGTGATTTCTGAATCCTTGTCCTTTCTCGAAAATCAGGGCTCCGCTTTCGCTCGAGCGGGTTGCTGCCGCCTCCGTCGTTGGATCGCCGGGAGGATCCGGGAGCACCCACCGCGTGGACCCCCGCGCCGAGCTTCAGGCGGCGACGGAGCGAAATGCGCGGGAGGCGCGGGAGGAGCGGGAGGCGGCGGAGTTGATGGCGGCTGCCGCCAAGGCGGCACAGGAGGAGGAGGAGGCGGCGAAGGCGCGCGCCGACGCAGCGGCCAAGGCCCAAGCGGAGGCTGCGGCCGCGCCAACAGCGGAGGGGGCCTTGCTCGTCACCCCTCTGCGTGTTGCAGCGCCCGAGGCCCCGGAGGTCCCGTCGAAGGAAGCCGGCCGCGACCAGCCGGGGTTGGAGAGGGAGGACGACGTCGTCGTCCCGGAGAGGGAGGCGGCACCGGCCCCGCCGACTGGGGCGGCTCAAGGCAGCCGGCCTAACGTGCCGCCTGTGCAATCGGCCGGGGGCGAGCCGGCCGCGAGGACGGACCTGGTGGTCCAGTCGCCATCGCGCCAGCGCGCGGGGAAGGCCGCATCGGACCCGCAGAAAGCCGCGGGCTCCAGCTCGTCGGCCCGGGACGTGGAGGCGGCTAGCGCCAGCTCGGGGTGGACGCCGGGTGGAGGGACGGCCGTGGTGAACGTGGCGGCGCAGGACGTCCGGAACCGGCATCAGTCCCAGGCTGCGGCGTTGAGGAAATACAACGATGAGTTCCTTGCGACGCGAGCGGCCATTCGGGTTAGTCTTCCTATTTTTGCTTTTTTGATCTTGGTTTCTTCCGTGGGGGCGCGTCAGCGCACCCACTGGGTGTAGTCCCCGAGTTCCGAGTCGGCTGCTGAGCAGGTGGCTTGGAACTTCTTAGCAGGCTTTGTTTGGCTATCTTGTTCTCATTCGCTCCTCTGCCTGACTTGCAGGACTACCACAACCTCCGCGCGGCTGCCTTCAACTCCCAGGCTCGGGAGCTGACCCAGAAGAATGCTGACCTATCTGAGAGCCAGGGTAAGTGCTTCGTCCTTTATCTCATGTGGGGGCGCGTCAGCGCACCCACTAGGTGTAGTCCCCAAGATTCGGGCCGACTGCTGAGCAGTCGGGTCGGATCTTCCTTGACGACTTCTTCCTTATTGCTTCTTTCTTTTCTGCCATGCCTGCAGCGGCCAACGCTAGACTGAGGGAGCAGCTGGGTGGGACTCAGGCCGCCCTCCGCGCTAAGGAGGCCGAATTTGACGCCTTGGCCCAGGAGCGTGACCGCCTGGCCAAGAGGCTGGCCGACCAGGAGAGGAGCCACAAGGTGGCCCTGAAGGCGGTGCAGGACAGCGAGGCCGCCCTCCAAGCCGAATATGAGACGGAGGTGGCAAACTGGGCCGAAGCGAGGCAATCGCTGATCAACGGCTGCGGCCAGATCGAAGACTTGGTTGACGGTAGGCCGCCCTCTTCTTCGTCCTTGCTTGCCCGCTTGCCGTTTGGCTCATTTTCTGACTTGGTGCTTTTATTTTCTTTCTCTTTCTTTCTTGCGCAGAGTACTTCCCTGGCTACTCTACTGCCGCCAACCAAGTCGTCGAGGCCCACCGCGCGGCACAAAGGCAGGATGGCGCCGAGATCGCGCCGGACGCTCGCCGGTCGCTGGAGAAGCAGCTCTTGGCGATTCAAGCCCGCCTCCAGCCGGCTCACCGCATGCTCCGCCGGCTTCAGCGCGTTGGGGCACAGGTGTTGACCGCTCTTTGGCTTGGTGAGGTGATTCCCCGCACCCCCAGTCGGACTGCCGACTGGCTGGAGGTGGCGGTCGGCCGCTTAGAGGCTTGGAAGGCTTCTGCGGCTCGGTCCGGCGCCAGGCGGGCGCTGGAGTTCGTTCAGGCCTGGTATCCCGAGCTGAGTCTGGACCAGCTGGCCACCTGGCGGCAGGAGGCCGACACGGAGCTGGAGCCGGCGCGGCCGGCTATCATCCAGCGGGCTTCGGCGATTGCCGACTACACCGACACCAGCGCCTTCGCCCCTGAGGTGGACGACAACGGCGTTGCCCAGCTGGAAGAGTGGTTCGGGCTGAACCCGGCAGACGGCGAGGACTCGGCGGAGGAGATCGACTCCAGCGATGAGGGCGAGGAGGAGGAGGAGGGTGAAGACGCCGCGCCAGATGGTGGAGCGGCCGGTCAGCCTCAGCTTGACCGTGCCTCCAGCAACAAGCCACGCGCGGGTGCACCGCCTACAGCCGGCGATGATCAAGCCGAGACCCGCCAGTCGGCCACTCCTCCAGCTGGCGGCGCCGTCTCCACCGATCAGCCTGGCTCTCCTGCTGCGCCCTTAGTCTAGTCTGCTGCCTCTACTTTCCTGTTTTACCACTCTTGGAACAGTATTTTGTTAAGTTTGCACAATTCCACCCACTGGGGGTGTATTCGAACTATATTGACTGCCGGCCTGTTGGGGGCCTTATGTGCAAATAAAATTATGCATGCGTTTGGCTTTCCCTTGTTCTTTGCTTTTCATCCTTCGGCTGTTTCCTTTGCCGCCCTCCCTTGGTTGCCGCCTTCCCAGCCGGACAGATGCTCTGCAATCTGTGGCTGGAGAAGTGCTTGGCCAGTTGGGAGGGCAAGTACTCTAGCTTTTTTGGATTATAGCGAAGTGACTGGGAGGCCAGCCAGCCGGCTGTTTTGACAGCCGGTAGGCGTGGTTGGAGGCCGTCTTTGCGTTATATAAGTTCGTTAGTCCTTAGCCGTTTTTCGTGTGGGCATCCTTTATGCCTTTGGCTCTTGCCAGTCGGACAGTCGGTTCTTCGAGCTGCGACTTTCGACAAGAGAGGGCTCGGGTGCCGGCACACTACTTGTCTGACTTCAGGTAGAACTTCTAATATAACTTAAGGCGGCCAGTCCCCGGGCCGACTAGTCGAACCCGGTGCCAGATAGGAAATCAAATGTAATAATACATTCATGAGTATGACACTCGTCATTCATAGATAAAGGAGGGCAGTCCCCGAGTGCGCCTCGGGGTGCCCGTTTGTCTCATATTTAATATAAAAATGGTAGCATGATACATACTGCTTTCAACTGTAAAATCTTCTCAGGAGGTTTGTGTTCCATGGTCGTTCCGACTCCTTGCCGGAATCATCCCTCTTGCGTGCTCTTGGCTTCTGTGCGTCGATCAGGTAGTAGGAGTCGTTGCCTAGTGCTTTGCTGATGATGAAAGGACCTTCCCAAGGGGCCGAGAGCTTGTGCTGGCTGGCTGTTCGCTAGATCAACCGGAGCACAAGGTCACCCTCTTGGAAGGATCTTCGCCTGACCTTTCGGTTGTGGTAACGGCGCAAACCCTGCTGGTAGATGGCTGACCGGCTGAGTGCTAATAGCCGGCCTTCTTCCAGCAGGTCGACACCGTCTTCTCGTGCTTCCTTGGCCTCCGCCTCCGTGTACATGGTGACCCGAGGTGAGTCGAACTCGATGTCAGTTGGGATGACAGCCTCGGCACCATACACAAGGAAGAACGGAGTGAAGCCGGTTGACTTGTTGGGGGTAGTACGCAGACTCCAGAGGACAGCCGGCAGCTCGTCGAGCCAGTAGCCGGCCGAGCGCTCCAGTGGTACGACCAGTCGGGGCTTGATGCCGGAAAGGATGAGGCCGTTTGCTCGCTCGACCTGGCCGCTTGACTGCGGGTGGGCAACGGACGCTAAGTCCAGTCGGATGCCCTGTGTTGCGCAGAAACGTGCCAGGGCTCCCTTGGCAAAATTTATGCCGTTGTCGGTGATGATGCTATGCGGCACACCATACCGACTAGTGATGTCGGCAATGAATGTCACGGCAGTCGGCCCGTTCAGCTTCTTGATCGGCTTCGCTTCGACCCACTTGGTAAATTTATCCACGGCGACAAGCAGATGTGTCAAGCCGCCGCGGGCTGTCTTGAATGGGCCCACCATGTCCAGCCCCTAGACGGCAATGGGCCAGGTGAGGGGGATGGTCTTGAGTGCAGAAGCCGGCAGGTGTTGCTTGGAACTGAAGACTTGGCATCCTTTGCAGCATTTGACTATCTCTTTGGCATCTTCCAAAGCAGTCGGCCAGAAGAAACTATGGCGGAAAGCTTTGGCCACAAGTGATCTTGAGGCTGCGTGGTGGCCGCATTCGCCTTGGTGGATATCCTTGAGGATTGCTACACCCTTCTCTGGCTCGACGCAGCGCTGGAAGACTCCAGTGACGCTGCGCTTGACAAGTTCTCTGTTTATTATAGCATATGCTCTGGCTCGGCGTTGCACTAGTCTTGCCGAGATCTCATCAGTCGGCAGCTCTCTGTGGACTAGGAAGTTGAGGATGGGCTGGGCCCATGATGGAGCTGTGACTTCTTCTACTGTTAGTATGGCCACTGTGACTCGGGTGGGTGGGTTGGGTGGTGGAGAGTTGGAGTCGGCCACCGCTTCTTGTGTCGCTGCAGTCCCCGGGCCGGGTTCTGAAGTCCCCGAGCTGGGTGCGACTACGGCACTCCCCGGGCCGCTTGTCGAAGTCCCCGAGCCGCCTGCTGGGTTCCTCCAGTCGGGTCCGGCTGCATCGGGGGCGGGTGGTACGAAGATGGAGTCCGACTCTGGAGACGGCTTGATAGACGGTTTGAGGAGGCGCTGGAGAGAGACATCGGTTGGTATAGCCTGTCGGGTGGAGCCGATTCATGCCAGGGCATCTGCTTGGTCGTTGTCGGCCCGTGGTACGTGAAGGAACTCGCACCCTTCAAAGTACCCACTGATCTGCTGGACGAGGAATCGGTAGCTCGCCATGTTTGCATCCTTGGCGTCCCAGTCGCCAGATGACTGCTGGACCACCAAGTCGGAGTCGTCATAACACAGGATCCGGCGTATGCCGAGCTCTTTGGCTAGCCGGAGCCCGTGTATGAGCGCCTCGTATTCAGCCACGTTGTTGGAGGCGGCAAAGTGGATTTGCAGTGTGTATCTGAGCTTGTCGCCTTTGGGAGAGGTGAGGACGATGCCGGCTCCCAAGCCGGTGCGCATCTTGGACCCGTCGAAGTGCATCCGCCAATGAGTAGAGTCGGGAACCGGCGGTAGGTACTGGGTCTCGGCCCAGTCGACGAGGAAGTCGGCCAATGCTTGGGACTTGATGGCGGTGCGGGGCTGGTAGAAGATTGTGTAAGGTGCCAGCGCAATGGCCCATTTAGACACCCGGCCAGATGCATCCCGGCTGCCTATGATCTCGGCAAGCGGGGCGGTGCATACGACCGTGACGGGATGCTCTTGAAAGTAGGGCTTCAGCTTCTTGGCGGCGAAGTACACTCCATAGCACATCTTCTGGTAGTGTGGGTAGTTTTGCTTTGAGCTGGACAGTACTTCGCTTAGATAATACACCGGCCTCTGGACTAGCTGGGCTCGGCCTTCTTCTGGGCGCTGAACTACAATGACTGTACTAACCACTTGGCTAGTTGCGGCAATGTAGAGGAGCATGGGCTCCTTCTCAGTCGGCGCCGCCAGGACAGGTGGAGTGGTCAGCATCTTCTTCAACTCATGGAAGGCTTGGTCTGCTTGGTCATTCCACTCGAAATGAGTGGATTTCTTCATGAGTCGGTACAGGGGGAGAGCCTTCTCTCCTAGCCGGCTGATAAAGCGGTTTAGGGAGGCCAGACACCCAGTGAACTTCTGCACGTCTTGCAACTTGGTGGGAATCTCCATTCTTTCAATGGCTTTGATCTTCGCCGGGTTGCACCCAATGCCGCGTTCGGAGACCAGAAAGCCTAGAAGCTGGCCGGCTGGTACTTCGAACACGCATTTCTCAGGGTTAAGCTTGATCTGGAATCGGCTCAAGTTGGCAAATGTTTCTTTGAGGTCTTCCAGCAGGGTGCCGCGCTTCTCTGTCTTCACCACGATATCGTCTATGTAGACGTGGGCATTTCTGCCGAGTTGCTTGAGGAGGCATTTCTGCATGCAACGCTGAAAAGTGGCACCGGCATTCCTCAAGCTGAATGTCATAGTCAGGTAACGGAAAGCTCCGAATGGTGTGATGAAGGCGGTCTTCAGGCGGTCTGCTGGGTCTAACTTAATCTGGTGGTATCCTGAGTAGGCATCCAAGAAACTCAATAGCTCGCATCCGGCTGTGGAGTCTATCACTTGGTCAATCCGTGGTAGAGAAAACGGATCTTTGGGGCAGGCCTTGTTGAGGCTAGTGTAGTCTATACACATACGCCATTTGTTGTTCTTCTTCAACACCAAGACTGGGTTGGCAAGCCACTCTAGGAAAAACACTTCCATAATAAAGCCGGCGGCAAGGAGCCGGGCTATCTCTTCTCCTACGATTCTTCTTTTCTCTTCTGACAGTCGGCGGAGAGGCTGCTTGACCGGCTTCGCGTCTGCTCGGACGTGTAACTTGTGCTCGGCGAAATCCTTCGGAACACCCGGCATGTCCTTTGGGGACCATGCAAAGATGTCTCGATTCTCATGGAGGAAGTCGACGAGCTCGCCTTCCTATTTGATGTCCAGGTTTGCAGCAATGACTGCAAACCTCTCCGGGTTCTCTGGGTCCAGAGGTATCTTCTTCGTCTCCTTGGCCGGCTGGAAGGAGCCCTGCACATCATATTCCTTGGGGTTGGGGGACAAGGCCGGCTGCTTGCCGGCCATGGCCACAACTCGCTCCAGCATCTTCTTCTCTTCTGCCACTACGAGGGACTCGGCCAGCCGGCTGCTGGCTGCAGCGCACTCGATGGACTTCTTGTAGTCGCCGGCTACAGTGATGATCCCCTTCGAGCTCGGCATCTTCATCTTCAGGTAGGTGTAGCGGGGCACAGCCATGAACTTGGCCAGAGCAGGACGGCCAAGCAAGGCGTGGTAAGGACTTTCCAGATCCACTACCTCGAACCAGATTGCTTCTCGGCGAAAGTGATCCTTGTCTCCGAAGAGAACATCCATCTTGATCTTGCCGATCGGGGAACAGGACAGGCCGGGTACGATGCCATGGAACACGGTCCGGCTTGGCATGAGTTGCTTCGCCTTGAGGTTCAACTTCTCCATGGTATCGCGGTACAGTATGTTGATACTGCTTCCGCCATCAATCAGAACGCGGGAGAATCGGGCAGCCCGCCTCTCCATTGCAAGGGTGACATCCAGCACCAATGCGTAGGAGCCAGGGGACGGCATCACCTCTGGGTGGTCGGCCTGGCTCCAGTTGATAGGCCTTTTGGACCAATGCATGAACTCGGGGTTGCTGGAGGCGACTGCGTTGACCTCTTGGTGCTGTCGGCGCCGGCTGCGCTTGTCTTTGACCTGGCTTGAGAAGACGACGTAGGCGGCGTGTTCATCAGGGAACTCATCTTGGATGGCTCCGACTGCTGGTCGAGCAGCCGGCTGCTGGGGGGCTGGAGGCGGCGGGCCGGGAGGCGGAGGCGGCACCAGCCCCTCGCCGTTGGAGATCCGGGTGAGCCAGTGGCACTTTCGGGTCGTGTGGTTGGACGGCTTCGTGCCGCTATGGAACTTGCAGGGGGCATCGAGAGTCTGCTCGTAGGAGAAGGCTGGCTGCCAAGCCGGCCTGCCGGCCTTCTTCTTGGGAGCGGGCCGCTCTTCGGGCTGCTCATCTTCGAACGTGGCCACCTGCCGGCTGGTGGAAGGCGGCGTAGGGGCCTTGCGCTTGTGGTCGTTCTGGTAGGGGCGCCGATTGGGGTTGCCAGCCGGCGTCTTAGGAGCCGGAGCGAGCACCTTTCCAGAGGCGTTGACTCGGAGCTCGGTCTTCATCGAGGAGTCGGCCGTGGCGTACTTGTCTGCAATGACCAGCAGCTCGTCGAGGGTAGCCGGCTCGTCGCAGAGGAGTCGGTGCTTGAGGAGGGTGCCCTCTCGGCACCCGGCGGTGAAGTATTCGATGGCTTGAACCTCGTGCACCCCCTCGCAGGAGTTGCAGAGCTCGGCCCACCGCGTGAGGTAGTCGTGGGTCGACTCGCTGGGCCCTTGGACGCATAAGGAGAGCTGGCGGGGCTTGGGAGGCCGCTTGTACGTGCTGGTGAAGTTGCGGACGAAGACTTCCGTGAAGTCCAGCCAGCTGTTGACGCTGAAGGGCTTGAGGCTGTTGAGCCAGGTGCGCGCCGTGCCTTGCAGCATGAGAGGCACGTACTTCACGGCTACACGCCTGTTGCCGTTCGCTATGCTGACAGCGGTAGAGTAGTCGATGAGCCAACCTTCCGACTTCACAGAGCCGTTGTACTTGGGCGTGTCTCTGGGGAGCGAGAACCCTTTGGGGAAGGGCTCGTCGTGGATGCGGGGGCCAAAGCATGGCGGGCCGACATCGTCTTCTTCTTCTAGCGCCAGGGATCGAGCTAGGCGGTCGATCCGGTGGCGGGCGTCGTTCTCGCCGACTCCTTCGCGGTGGCCCAGTCGGCCACCGAGAGTCGGATGTGTGACAGGCGGCGGGGTGGGATGTCTCTCCCCACGAGGCGGGGGAGGAAGAGGATTGCCTTGGCGCTCCATCGCCCGAGGGCGGCCTTCCGCGTCGCGCTCGATGGTGATTCGAGTCCGGCTGCGGCTAGCAGCCGGCTCCTTGTCTTTCCTTGCGCGGGCGCCACTCGCGGTCGGCGACCGGGATGTCGCGGCGTGCTCTCGGCGTGGGGGAGGACTCTCAGCGCGGGCACCGGCTTCATGTCGTTCTGCGGCCGCGTCGATCAGCTGCTGGATGCGCCTTGTCATGTAGGGGAGCTCATCGGCCCCCAGCCCATTCAGCTCTTCTGCGGCCGCCTGAGCGGCTCGCAGATTCTCGAGTGGTGTGGCGTAGACGGGGCGGTCTGCCCCCAGCATGCTGGCGATGGCCGCGCCGCGCTTCTTGACGAGACCGGCTCGGCTCGGCCCGCCATGCGGCGGCGTACCAAAGGCGGCGCGGTCGACTTCGCGCTGGTGAGCCTCAGTGAGGCGTCTCATGGAGGCTATCTTCTGGCCCTCCGCGATGAGGGCGAGGCGGCGTGCCTCCAGGGTCTCGGCGTCGGCGTCAGCCGGGATGGGGACGGATAAGTCATGCATCGCCGCTTGTAGGGCGTCGTGGGTGTTCTCGCCCGAGTCAGCGACGTGGCTGATGACCAGCACCTCAGTGACAGCGCTGCTGCCGCTGTCAGCTCGAGGGAGAGGGTCGTCGAAGACTACCACATCGGAGGGGTAGGCATCGAGCGATGCCGTGTCGGAGTCGACAAGCATCGGGTCGGTGGAGCCGGCCGACTCCAAGTCCACAGCAAGCTCGCTGGAGACATGAAGCTGGTCGAGGAGGCTGACGAGGCGGCTCTCGAGGCAGTCTATGCCCGCATCGAACGTGGGCTCATCGGAGATGCGAGTCTCGCCAAGAAGATCGGCGAGGCAGCTTGCTACGCAGGCGTCGTCGACGCCTAGCAGCGCGTCGGGGCAAGCGCCATCGGGCGCAGTAGGCTGGCTGCGCTCGCGCGGGAGGAAAAGGTTTCCCGTCCAGAATAGGTCTCCGGACGACGGTGCACCTGGCCCCATGGTGGGCGCCAAATGTCGGGTGGTAGGTGCGACATATGCCAACGGATGGCTTATCATAGTGGGAGCCAGTAAAACGTCACCGGTGCCTGGAAACGAGATGAGGCGAAGACATGCACGCCGGCGAATCTTACCCAGGTTCGGGGCTCTCCGTGGAGATAACACCCCTAGTCCTGCTCTGCGGGGTCTCCGCATGATCACTAGATCAATACAAGTAGCTACAAGCGCTCCTTGAGCTGTTTGGCTAGAGGAAGAAGAAGGGCAAGGCTAGCTCTCCTTTTCCCTCTATGTGGTGTGTGGAATTCTCTTAGATCAACCCTTTGCATGGGTGTCCCAGGGGGTTTATATAGGGCTACCCCCAGGGGTACAATGGTAATCCGGCTAGGCGCGGGTCCCAGCCGTCAGCGTCTATGCACGCTGGCTTCTCCGCCGGTCATTGGGGCCCGCCGACTGGTGGGTCCCGCCGGCTGCCGGCCTCTTGGCCGACAAGCCGGCCCCACCGCTTGGGTGCTTTGTCGGCGGCTGGTCACTGTTGCCTCGCCTCTGATGACGAGAGCTTTGTTGAGGTAAGCGTGGCTACAGTGCCGCCGCCTTGCGGGCTCTCACTGTAGCCTTACCTCGTCTTGTCTCCTTAATGAGGCACATGTTTCGAGGGAGGGAGGTAGCCGGCTGTTAGGAGCCGGCCACACCCTGGCCGACTAGAGGAGGCCAGGCCGCCTTTGGATGTCTCTCTGGCAAAAGGGGCCCGCCGCCTACGGGCCGTACTGGCGCCTGTCGTGGGTGACATCGAGGTCAACACGGCTACAGTGCCACGCCGGACGGGGGATGGTTGGCCTGTACGGCGCCCTGTAGCCATGCCTATTCCGGGATTCAGGGGCAGTGGGCTGTACTGCGGCCACGCCCCATCCTATCGCCGTTATGTGGGTACAGTCTTTAGTGGGTGCAGTCTTGGCCGGCTTCTGGGAGCCGGCTTTCTTCATGGCCGGCTTCTGGGAGTCGGCTTTCTTCATGGCCGGCTTCTGGAAGTCGGCCCTGGGGATAGCCGGCCGGGGGAAGGCGGCCATATACTTTGTATGCTTGAAGGCTTGAATGGCCCGATAATTTTTCAAAGAGCCAGGGGGAGTAGGTTAGGCTACCCGTGGCCATTTACTCCGACAAAAGGGAAATAGAGAGTTTGCATTGCAATCTCGGTAGGACCGATCGCTCATCTCGGTTGCACTGAAACGTTACGAAGGGAAACAGAGAGATTACAATCCCATCTCGGTGAGACCGAAAAGACTAGGGTTTGTGGCAGTGGCTATGTCAAGTGAACTCGGTGGCGCCGGATAGGTCAAATCGGTGGGGCCGAGTTTGACTTTTGGTTTGGGACATAAGTGGATATGAGAAAGTAGTTGAGGGTTTTTGGAGCATATCACTAAGCATTTTGAGCAAGAAACTCATTAAGCAACACCTCACCCCCTCTTAATAGTATTGGCTTTTCCTATGGACTCAATGTGATCTTGGATCACTAAAATATAAAATGTAGAGTCTTGTGCTTTGAGCTTGAGCCAATCCTTTTGTCCTTAGCATTTTGAGGGGTCCACTTTCTTAACCCATGCCATGCCAATCATTGAGCTTTCCTAAAATATTTATCTTGAAATAGCATTAGCTCAATGAGCTAGATGTTGTTACGAATTACCAAAACCACCCAGGGATAGTTGCACTTTCAGGCGAACAAGCATCACCTGGATCACATTGACAAGCTTGATGTTCTTGTCCACCATGCTCTTGATGCACGTCTGCAGCGCTAACACGTCATTCGACGACACCCAGTGCAGGCCCTTTTTTAGCCAGGAGGTAAGCCGCATTGGGGGCCCGGACTTGAATTCGGGAGCCACGGCCAAGGTGGTGTCGCGGGGCTCTGTGACATAGAACCACTGTTGTTGCCACCCTTTGACGGTATCCACAAAGGTGCATGTGGGCCATGTGACGTTGGACAATTTGCTCACCATGGCACCTCCACACTCTGCATGTTGACCATCCACCACTTTTGGCTTCACATTGAAGATCTTTAGCCATAACCCGAAGTGGGGTGGGATGCGGAGGAAGGCCTCGCACACGACAATGAATGCTAAGATGTTGAGGAAAGAATTTGGGGCTAGATCATGGAAATCTAGCCCGTAGTAGAACATGAGTCCGCGGACGAAGGGGTGGAGGGGAAATCCTAACCCGCGGATGAAGCGGGGGATGAACACCACCCTCTCATTGAGCTCCGGGTGGGGATGATCTGCCCCTTGGCCGGGAGCCGGTGGGCGATTTCCTGGGCCAAGTACCCCACTTCCCGGAGCTCCGTGATGTTCTCCTCCATGACGGAGAGGAGGCCATCCACTTGCCCTGCGCTCTAGATCCGGACATAGTCGGAGTGCTTTTTTGGGGCAGAAAGGATGGAAGCTTGCGCGCTGGAGCTCGAGAACGGATGGGCAGAGAGGAAGAAGGCGTGGGTGAAAGAATGGATCCTTATCCTCTTATAAAGGCAGCGAATATCAAGCGCCTCCCCACTCGCCTTAAAACTCGCCTATTCCCCAAGGGTCGTGCAGACGGCGCGGTTGGATTACCCACACCCGTATTGATGAGAATCCCGTGATAAGGGGACACGATCTCTACTTCGACAAGACGTGCCAATGAAAACCGTGTCTCGGAAAGTGGAGCGGGAAGCTAAAAAACGGTTCGAAATAATGACCGGGCAGGGACGTAACGTCTCGCTACAAAAGTTGTCAGCAGATGGGACTTGTGAAATATTATACTCTTTGCATCTGTGTGTGGTGCCTGTTTTGTAGAGCCGGACACGTTTCCTGTGTTCGAGGGCTACTTTGAATAGTTCGGAGGATGTCGGAGTAAATGGCCACGGGTAGCCTAACCGACTGCCCCTGGTTCTTCTGAAAAAATTATCAGGCCTTCGGGCCTCCAAGCACTCCGAGCAATGGGCCGCCTTCCCTGGCCGGCTACCACTAAAGCCGACTCCTGGAAGGCGACCCAGCCTCACCAACTCCTCCCCAGGACGACTATGGGGTGGCCGACTCCAAGAAGCCGGCCAAGAAGGACGCCGACTCCTAGCAACCGGCCAAGACCACAACCACTCCAGACCACTCCCACATAACGGCGACGTGACAGGGTGTGGCCACAGTGCGGCCTACTACCCCCGAAGCCCGAGGCGGGCATGGCTACAGGAGGCCGTACGGGACGGACGTCTCCCGTGCGGCTCGGCACTGTAGCCATGTTGGCCTCGACGTCACCCACGACCGACTCCCGTACGGCCTGTGGGCGGCGGGCCCCTTCGACCAGAGAGAGGCGTGAAGGCGGCCTGGCCTTTCCCAGTCGGCCAAGAGCGTAGCCGGCCTCCAGAAGCCGGCTACTCCCTTCCTCGAAGCAGGAGCCCCATTAAGGAGACAAGACGAGGTAAGGCTACAGTGATAGCCCCCGAGGCGGCCCACTGTAGCCACGCTTACCTCGACAAAGCCCTCGTCATCACAGGCGAGGCTACAGTAAGCAGCCGCCGACAAGACCCTATGCAGTGGGGTCGGCCTGTCGACCGAGTAGCCGGCAGCCGGCGGGACCCACCAGCCAGCGGGACCCAGCAGCCGGCGGAGAAGCCGGCGAGCGTAGGCACTGACGGCTGGGGCCAGAGCCCAGCCGGATTACCATTGTACCCCCGGGGGGTAGGCCTATATAAACCCCCCGGAGCACCCATGCAAAGGGTTCGCACCCAAGCATAGTTGGCCTCTGAGCATAGAGCTGCCTTCTAAGCATAGCACACCCACCATAGATAGAGAGAAGCAAGATCTAGCCTTGTTCTTCTTCTCCCTTGATCTCAACAGCTCTAGGAGCGATTGTAGCTACCTTTTACCGATCTAGTGATCATGCGGATACCCCGCAGAGCAGGACTAGGGGTGTTATCTCCTCGGAGAGCCCCGAACCTGGGTAAGATTCGCTGGCGTGCATGTCTTCGCCTCATCCCGTTTCCAGGCACCGGCGACGTTTTATTGGCTCCCACAATGATAAGCCATCCCTTGGCATATGTCGCACCAACCACCCGACATTTGGCGCCCACCGTGGGGCTAGGTGCATCATCGTCCGGAGACCTGTTCTGGACGGGAACCCTCTTCCTCCCCCGCGAGCGCAGCCAGCCTGCTGCGCCCGATGGCGTTTGCCTCGACGCGCTGCAAGGCGTCAACGACGCCTGCGCAGCGAGCCGCCTCGCCGATCTGCTCGGCGAGACTCGCATCTCCGATGAGCCTGCGTCCGACGCAGGCACCGACTACCCCGAGAGCCGTCTCGTCAGCCTCCTCGACCAACTTCACGTCTCCAGCGAGCCTGCTGCGGATGTGGAGTCTGTCGGCTCCACCGACCCGATGCTCATCGACTCCGACACCGCGTTGCTCGACGCCTACCCCTCCGACGTGGTGGTCTTCGACGACCCCCTACCTCGGGCTGACAGCGGCAGCAGCGCTGTCACCGAAGTGCTGGTCATCAGCCACGTCTCCAACTCGGGCGAGAACGCCCGCGACGCTCAGCAAGCGGCGATGCACGACCTCTCCGTCCCCATCCCGGCCGACGCCGACGCCGAGACCCTGGAGGCACGCCGCCTTGCCCTCATCGCGGAGGGCAAGAAGATAGCCTCGATGAGACGCCTCACCGAGGCCCACCAGCGCGAAGTCGACCGCGCCGCCTTCGGCACGCCACCGCCTAGCGGCCCGAGCCGAGCCAGCTTCGTCCAGAAGCGCGGCGCAGCCGTTGCCAGCATGCTGGGCGCAGATCGCCCCGTCTACGCCACCCCGCTCGAGAATCTGCGAGCCACTCAGGCGGCCGCAGAAGAGCTCAATGGGCTGGGAGCCGACGAGCTCCCCTACATGGCAAGAAGGATCCAGCAGCTGATCGACGCGGCTGCAGAACGGCACGAAGCCGGCACCCGTGCTGATAGTCATCCCCCGCGCAGGGAGCACGCCGCGACGTCCCGCTCGCCGACTGCGAGTGGCGCACGCCAGAAGAAAGACAAGGAGCCGGCTGCCAGCCGCAGCCAGACTCGCATCACCATCGAGCGCGACGCGGACGGCCGCCCTCGAGCTGTAGAGCACCAAGGAAACCTGCCTCCTCCCCCACCTCGAAGAGAAAGACGCCTCACTCCGCCGCCTGTCACGCATCCGACTCTTGGCGACTGACTTGGTCGCCGAGAAGGAGTCGGCGAGAACGACGCCCGCCACAGGATCGACCGCCTTGCTCGGTCCTTGGCGTTAGAAGAAGAAGACGATGTCGGCCCGCCATGCTTTGGCCCCCGCATCCGCGATGAGCCCTTCCCTAAAGGGTTCTCGCTCCCCAGAGACACGCCCAAGTACAACGGCTCGGTGAAGCCGGAAGATTGGCTCATCGACTACTCCACGGCCGTCAGCATCGCCAACGGCAATCGGCGCATCGCCGTGAAGTACGTCCCCCTGATGCTGCAGGGCACGGCGCGCACGTGGCTCAACAGCCTCAAGCCCTACAGCATCAACAGTTGGCTGGACTTCACCGAAGTATTCGTCCGCAACTTCACTAGAACCTACAAGCGGCCTCCCAAGCCTCGCCAACTCTCCCTCTGCGTCCAGGGGCCCAACGAGTCAACCCGCGATTACCTCACGCGGTGGGCCGAGCTCCGCAACTCCTGCGAGGGAGTGCACGAGGTCCAGGCCATCAAGTTCACTGCCGGGTGCCGAGAGGGCACCCTCCTCAAGCACCGACTCCTCTGCGATGAGCCGGCTACCCTCGACGAGCTACTAGTCATCGCTGACAAGTACGCCACTGCCGACTCCTCAATGAAGACCGAGCTCCGAGTGGACGCCTCGGGAAAAGTAGTTGCTCCGGCTCCCAAGACGCCGGCTGGCGACCCTAACCGGCGCCCCTACCAGAACGACCACAAGCGCAAGGGCCCCATGCCGACCTCCTCCAGTCGGCAGGTGGCCACAATTGAAGACGAGCAGCCCGAAGAGCGGCCCGCTCCCAAGAAGAAGGGTGGCCGGCCACCTTGGCAGCCGTCTTTCTCCTACGAGCAAGCACTCGATGCTCCCTGCAAGTTCCACAGCGGCGCGAAGCCGTCCAACCATACAACGCGGAAGTGCCACTGGCTCACCCGCATCACCAAGGGCGAAGGGATGGTGCCGCCTCCGCCGCCCGGCCCGCCGCCTCCAGCTCCCCAGCAGCCGGCGGCCCGGCTGGCAGTCGGCGCCATCCAAGACGAATTCCCCGAAGAGCACGCCGCCTACGTCGTCTTCACGAGTCAAGCCGACGACAAGCGCAGCCGACGCCGGCAGCACCAAGAAGTAAACGCAGTCGCCTCTAGCACCGCCGAGTTCATGCACTGGTCGGAAAAGCCAATCAGCTGGAGCCAGGCCGACCACCCAGAGGTGATGCCTTCGCCCGGCTCCTATGCTATTGTCTTGGACGTCACCTTGCGACGGAGAGGCAAGCTGCCAGATTTTCCCGCGTCCTGATAGACGGCGGAAGCAGTATCAACATACTGTACCGCGACACCATGGACAAGCTGAACATCAAAGCGAAGCAGCTCATGCCGAGCCGCACCGTCTTCCATGGTATCGTACCCGGCCTATCTTGCTCTCCAATCGGCAAGATCAAAATGGATGTTCTCTTCGGAGACAAAGATCATTTTCGCCGGGAAGCAATATGGTTCGAGGTAGTGGATTTGGAGAGCCCCTATCATGCACTGCTTGGCCGACCTGCTTTGGCCAAGTTCATGGCTGTGCCCCACTACGCCTACCTGAAGATGAAGATGCCTAGCTCGAAGGGGATCATCACGGTAGCCGATGACTACAAGAAGTCCATCGAGTGTGCCATGGCCAGCAGCCGGCTGGCCGAGTCCCTCGTGGTGGCAGAAGAGAAGAAGATGTTGGAACGGGTTGTGGCCATGGCCAGCAAGCAGCCGGCCTTGTCCCCCAACCCCAAGGATTGTGACGCGCAGGGCTCCTTCCAGCCTGCCAAAGAGACGAAGAAGATACCTCTGGACCCGGAGAAACCGGAGAGGTTCGCTGTGATTGGGGCGAACTTGGACAGCAAATAGGAAGGCGAGCTTGTCGACTTCCTCCGTGAGAATCGAGACATCTTCGCATGGTCCCCAAAGGATATGCCGGGTGTCCCGAAGGATTTCGCCGAGCACAAATTACATGTCCGAGCTGATGCGAAGCCGGTCAAGCAACCCCTCCGCCGACTATCAAAAGAGAAGCGAAGAATCGTGGGAGAAGAGATAGCCCGGCTCCTTGCCGCCGGCTTTATCATGGAGGTTTTCTTTCCTGAATGGCTCGCCAACCCAGTTCTGGTTCTGAAGAAGAATAACAAGTGGCGTATGTGTATAGACTACACGAGTTTGAACAAGGCCTGCCCAAAAGATCCGTTTGCTCTGCCACGGATTGACCAAGTGATAGACTCTACAGCCGGATGCGAGCTGTTAAGTTTTTTGGATGCATACTCCGGGTACCACCAGATCAAGTTGGACCCGGCTGACCGCCTGAAGACTACCTTCATCACACCCTTTGGAGCTTTCTGCTACCTGACAATGACATTCGGCTTGAGAAATGCCGGTGCCACTTTTCAGCGTTGCATGCAGAAATGTCTCTTGAAACAACTCGGCAGAAATGCCCACGTCTACGTAGACGACATTGTGGTGAAGACAGAGAAGCGCGGTACCTTGCTGGAAGACCTGAAAGAAACATTTGCCAACTTGCGCCGATTCCAGATCAAGCTCAACCACGAGAAGTGCGTGTTCGGAGTGCCAGCTGGCCAGCTGCTAGGCTTCCTGGTCTCCGAACGCGGCATTGAGTGCAACCCCGTCAAGATCAAGGCCATCGAGAGGATGGAGATTCCCACCAAGCTGCGAGATGTGCATAAGTTCACTGGCTGCATAGCCTCCCTGAACCGTTTTATCAGCCGACTAGGAGAGAAGGCTCTCCCTCTGTACCGACTCATGAAGAAGTCCACTCACTTTGAGTGGAATGATCAAGCCGACCAAGCTTTCCATGAGTTGAAGAAAATGTTGACCACTCCGCCTGTCCTGGCCGCGCCGACTGAGAAGGAGCCCATGCTCCTCTACATCGCCGCGACAAGCCGAGTCGTCAGCACTGTTGTTGTGGTCCAGCGCCCGGAGGAAGGCCGAGCCCAGCTAGTCCAGAGGCCGGTCTACTATCTCAGCGAAGTACTGTCCAGCTCAAAGCAAAACTACCCGCACTACCAGAAGATGTGCTATGGAGTGCACTTCGCTGCCAAGAAATTGAAGCCCTACTTCCAAGAGCACCCCATCACGGTCGTGTGCACTGCCCCGCTCGCCGAGATCATAGGCAGCCGGGATGCATCCGGCCGGGTGGCCAAATGGGCCATTGCCTTGGCGCCCTACACGATTTTTTATCAACCCCGCACCGCCATCAAGTCGCAAGCATTGGCCGACTTCCTCGTCGACTAGGCCGAGACCCAGTACTTACCATCGGCTCCCGACTCTACCCATTGGCGGATGCACTTTGACGGGTCCAAGATGCGCACCGGCTTGGGAGCCGGCATCGTCCTCACCTCTCCCAAAGGCGACAAGCTCAAGTACACGCTGCAGATCCACTTCGCCGCCTCCAACAACGTGGCCGAGTACGAGGCGCTCGTACATGGGCTCCGGCTAGCCAAAGAACTCGGCATACACCGGATCCTGTGCTACGGCGACTCAGACTTGGTGGTCCAGCAATCATCTGGCGACTGGGACGCCAAGGACGCAAACATGGCGAGCTACCGTTTCCTCATCCAGCTGATGAGCGGATACTTTGAAGGGTGCGAATTCCTTCACGTGCCAAGGGCCGACAACGACCAAGCAGATGCCCTAGCACGGATCGGCTCTACCCGACAAGCCATACCGACTGGCATCTCCCTCCAGCGCCTCCTCAAGCCATCCATCAAGCCGTCTCCAGAGTCGGATTCCATCTCCGTACCGCCTGCGCCAGAAACAGCCGGATCCGGCTCAAGAAACCCCATAGGCGGCACGGGGACTTCGACGACTGGCCCGGGGACTGACGTAGTCGCACCCGGCCCAGGGACTTCAGAACCCGGCCCGGGGACTGCAACGGCACAAGAAGCGGTGCCCGACTCCAATGCAACACCCAACCCACCCGCCCGAGTCATGGTGGCCACATTAACAGAAGAAGAAGTCACAGCCCCCTCATGGGCCCAGTCCATCCTCAAGTTCCTAGTCAGCAGAGAGCTGCCGGCTGATGAGATCTCAGCAAGACTAGTGCAACGACGAGCCGCAGCATACACAATAATCAACAGGGAGCTTGTGAAGCGCAGCGTCACTGGAGTCTTCCAGCGTTGCGTCGAGCCAGAAAAAGGAGTGGCAATCCTCAAAGACATCCACCAAGGCGAATGCGGCCATCACGCAGCCTCAAGATCCCTCGTGGCCAAAGCTTTCCGCCACGGTTTCTTCTGGCCGACTGCCCTGGAGGATGCTAAAGCAATAGTCAAGAGCTGCAGAGGATGCCAAGTTTTTAGCTCCAAGCAACACCTGCCGGCTTCTGCACTCAAGACCATTCCCCTCACCTGGCCTTTTGCCGTCTGGGGACTGGACATGGTGGGCCCTTTCAAGACAGCCCGCGGCGGCCTGACACATCTACTCGTTGTTGTGGACAAGTTCACAAAGTGGATCGAAGTCAAGCCGATTAAGAAGCTGAATGGGCCGACTGCCGTGACATTCATCACCGACATCACTACTCGGTACGGCGTGCCGCACAGCATCATCACCGACAACGGCACGAACTTCGCCAAAGGAGCACTGGCACGTTTCTGCGCGACGCAGGGCATCCGACTGGACTTAGCGTCCGTTGCCCACCCGCAATCAAACGGCCAGATCGAGCGAGCAAATGGACTCATCCTCTCCGGCATCAAGCCCCGACTGGTTGTACCACTGGAGCGATCGGCCGGCTGCTGGCTCGAAGAGCTGCCGGCTGTCCTCTGGAGTTTGCGCACCACACCCAACAAGTCAACCGGCTTCACTCCATTCTTCCTCGTGTACGGTGCCGAGGCTGTCATCCCCACAGACATCGAGTTCGACTCGCCTCGGATCACCATGTACACGGAGGAGGAAGCCAAAGAAGCAAGAGAAGACGGCGTTGACCTACTGGAAGAAGGCCGGCTGTTAGCCCTCAGCCGGTCCGCCATCTACCAGCAAGGGCTGCGCCGCTACTACAACCGCAAGGTCAAGCCAAGATCCTTCCAAGAGGGAAACCTTGTGCTCCGGCTGATCCAGTGAACAGCCGACCAGCACAAGCTCTCGGCCCCTTGGGAAGGCCCTTTCATCGTCAGCAAGGCACTCGGCAACGACTCCTACTACTTGATCGACGCGCAAAAACCAAGAGCACGCAAGAGAGACGACTCCGGCAAGGAGTCGGAGCGAACATGGAACGCAAACCTCCTAAGACGATTTTACAGCTGAAAAGCAGTATGTATCACGCTACCCTTTTTTGTATTAAGTACAAACCAACAGGCCCCCCGAACAGTACTCGGGGACTGCCTTTTATTTACCTATGAATGACGAGTGTCATATCCTTGAATGTATTATTACATTTCGAATTTTTGTCCGGCACCGGGTTCGACTAAGTCGGCCCGGGGACTGGCCGCCTTGAGCTATATCGAAAGTTCTTCCTAAAAGTCAGCAAAGTAGTGCGCCGGCTCCCGAGTCCCCTCTTGTTGGAAGTCGCAGCTCAAAGAACTGACTGCCCGACTAGCAAGAGGCAAGACAGAAAGGACGCCCACACGAAAAACGGCTAAGGAACAACTAACCTATATAGCCAAGAGACGGCCCCTAAATATGCCTGTCGGCTGTCAAAGCAGCCGGCTGGCCGGCTTCCTAAAAAACTTAGCTTTAGTCCAGCAGAGCTAAAGTACTTCCCCCTCCCCAATCGGCCAGGCACTCCCCGGCTACAGATTGCAGAGCAACTGTTTGACTGGGGAGGCGGCAACCAAGGGAGTGCGGCAAAGGAAAAAGCAGAAGGACAAAAAGCAAAAAGTACAAGGAAAGGCCAAATTGCATAAACTATATATACATAAAAACCGCCAACAGGCCGGCAACAGACTTAAGTTTGAATACACCAAGTGGGTGGAATTGTGCAGACTTAACCAAACATTGTTCAAAAGTAACAAGGCAGGAAAACAAAAGAAAGAAGACTAGGGCGCGACATGAAGGCCGAGCTGGTCGGTGAAGGCGACCTCGCCGGCTGAAGGAGTGGCCGCCTAGCTGGTCCCGGCTTGACCACCTCCTGCGGCAGGAGACGCACTCGCGCGCGACATAGTACTGGAGGCGCGGTCAGGCTGGCCGGCCACTCCACCAGCCGGCTCGGCGTCTTCACCCTCCTCCTCCTCCTCTTCACCCTCGTCGCTGGAGTCGATCTCCTCCGCCGAGTCGTCGCCGTACGCCGGGTCCAGCCCGAACCAATCTTCCGGCTGGGCGACTCCATTGTCGTCCACCTCGGGGGCGAAGACGTTGGTGTCGGTGCAGTCGGCGATCGCTGAAGCCCGCCGAATGATGGCCGGCCGCGCCGGCTCCAGCTCCGTGTCGGCTTGCTGCCGCCAGGTAGCCAGCTGATCCAGGTTCAGGCCGGGATACCAGGCCTTGACGAACTCCAGCGCCTGCCTGGCACCGGAGCGAGCCGCTGACGCCTTCCAAGCCTCGAAGCGGCCGACCGCCACCTCCAGCCAGTCGGCGGTCTGACTGGGGGAGCGAGGGACCACTTGGCCGGGCCAGAGGGCGGCCAAGACCTGCGACCCCGCATGCTGAAGCCGGCGGAGCAGCCTGTGAGCCGGCTGGATGCGAGCCTGGATCGCCAGGAGCTGTTCCTCTAGCGAGCGGCCGGCGGTTGGCGAGATCTCGAAGCCGGCTTGCCTCTTCGCCTGGCGACGGGCTTCGATGGCCTGGTTGGCGGCAGTTGAATAGCCAGGGAAGTACTCTGCGCGAAGAAGAAAGGAAGAGAAGAACACCAAAATCAGAAAACAAGCCAAAGTGGCAGATAGCAAGAAAGGACGAAGAGATAGACGGCTTACCGTCAACCAGATCCTCGATCCGGCCATAGCCGGAGACCAGAGTCTGCCTGGCCTCTGCCCAGCCGGCAGCCTCCGTCTCGAACTCAGCCTGGAGAGTGGCCTCGCGGTCCTGCGCCGCCTTCAGTACCACCTTGTGGCTTTCCTCCTGGTCGGCTAGCTTCTTGACCAGGCGGTCGCGCTCCTGCACCAAGGCGGCGAGCTCCGCGTCCTTGGCACTAAGAGCAGTCTGGGACTCCCCCAGCTGTGCCCTCAGACAGGCATTGGCCGCTGCAGAGATGGAAGAAGAAGAAGAACAATAAGAAATCGTCAAGGAAGATCCGAGCCGACTGCTCAGCAGTCAGCCCGAATCTCGGGGACTACACCCAGTGGGTGCGCTGACGCGCCCCCACATGAGATAAAGATCAAGTCACATACCTCGGCTCTCAGTAAGGTCGGCGGTCTTCTGAGTCAGCTCCCGAGCCTGGGAGTTGAAGGCGGCCGCCCGGAGGTTGTGGTAGTCCTGCAAGAACGGACAGAAGACCGAAGTGAGAACAAAAACAGCAAAAACAAAATCTCCAAGAAGTTCCAAGCCGCCTGCTCAGCAGCCGACTCGGAACTCGGGGACTACACCCAGTGGGTGCGCTGACGCGCCCCCACGAGAGAAACCAAGATCAAGGAAGAACCAGATGGGAATACTAACCCGGATGGCCGCCCGCGTTGCGAGGAATTCGTCGGTGAACTGCCTCAGCGCCGCCGCTTGGCTTTGGAGTCGGGTCCGGACGTCTTGTGCAGCGACGTTCACCACGGCTGTCCCTCCGCCTGGCGTCCACCCTGAGGTAGCACTGGCCGCCTCCGCGTCTCGGGCCGACGAGCTAGAGCCCACGGCCGGCTGTGGCTCCGACGCAGCCTTCTGCGGCTCCGACGCGGCCTTCCCTGCACGCCGGCTTGGCGGAACCCGGACCGCCACCTCAGCCCCCGCGGCCGGCTCGCCCTCCGCCGATTGTGCGGGCGCAGGCTCAGGCTGGCCGCCCTGGGCCGCCCTAGTCGGAGGGGTCGGCTCCGGCGCCTTTTCCAAGATGATGACGTCGTCGCCGCTTCCCCCCAGCCCTGGCTGGCCGCTGCTGGCTCCCCCTGGCGAGGGCTCCGTGTCCCCAGGCACCATGGTGCGCAGGGGGGTGACCATCAGAACCTCCCCTGCCGCCGCCGCGGCCTCAGCCTCTGCCTGGGCCTTGGCTGCGGCCTCGGCGAGCGCCTTCGCCGCCTCTTCCTCCCAAGCCGCCTGGGCGGCGGCTGCCTTCCGTGCCTCTGCCTCCCGTGCCTCCTGCTCCTCCCGCACCTCCCGCGCATTCCTTTCCGTCGCCTCCTGGAGGGCGGCGCGGGGATCTACGCGGCGGGTGGTGCTCCCAGAGCCCCCTGGCGACTCCACGACAGAGCCGGCAGCCGCCCGCTCAAGGGACAACGGAGCTCTGATCGTCGAAGAAAAGGACGAGAGATCAAGAACCACCAAAGAAAAGAAAGAAAGAAAGAGAATATACAGAGAAAGAGAACTTACGCCGACACGGTCTGCGGCTGCTTCACCACTTTGCGGAAGCGAGCCGCCTTCGCGGCCGCCTCTTCCCGCCTGGTGGCTGCCGCCCCGCCCCTGGGCTTCTTCGTTCGGCTGCCGAACAAGCCCTGGGCGGCGCGGCGCTTCTGGCCTCCACCCCGAGCAGGCTGCGCGCCGGAGGAGCCCGCGCCACGTCCGGATGCCGGCTGGCGGCGCGGGACGGCTTCGGCTTCATCCTCGTCCGGCCAGTCGTCGAAGGTAGCAGTGAACCCGGAGCCGCCTGCTTCGCCGCCGGCTTGGCCACCGGCCGGCTCGACGGCATCGTCCATATGGACCGCCCCCAGGTCGGGGTCCTCCAGGTCGTGTTCGGTCCGGTCGGGGACGAAGCGACGCTCCGCGTCTGACCCGCCGGCTGGCCGAAGCAGATGGCTCTGACGAAGAACAAGCCGACCAAGTCAGAGTCGGCCAAGAGATACTCGGCAGCAAGGCTGAGAGAGAGAGAGAGAAAAAGAGACAAGGGGAGCGTACCGTAGGCGGAGGATTGGCACGGCTATATGGCTCCTTGCCGAATTGCCACTCTTCAGAGAGTTGGCAGTTTGCGAGGTAGTTCACCATGTAGGCGACCTGGTGGCGCGGCATCTCCTGGGTGCACATTCGGCTCGGATCGAGCTGGCCGCTCATCTGACAGATCAGATGAGGCCGGCTTTGGAGCGGGAGAACCCGGCGCGTGACGAACGCGGCCAGGAGGTCGGGCCCCATCAGGCCCTCCGACTGGACCATCACCCGCAGTCAGGCGATGGCGGCGTTTCCCGCCTGCGACAGCGTCACAGCCCGGAAGGACCACTGGGGCAGCCTGCCCGCCGGTGGAACGGCTACGTAAGCCGGCAGGTTGATGTAGTCGCCCCGCGGAGCGATGTTCCGCACGTAGAAGTACGACTTCTGCCACTTCTTCACCGATTGGATTAGCGTGATGACGGGGAAGGGGTTGTCGGCGCCCGATCTCCCCGACGCGATGAAGGCGCCAGTCTGAGCCGGCACGCCCCGCATGCGCGTGCCCAGCTTCGACTGGAAGAACTCCCCCCAGAGCTCAAGGGTGGGGAGGACGCCGAGGTAGCCCTCGCACAGGGTGACGAAGGCAGACAGCAGCACCACCGCGTTGGGGGTGAGATGGTGCGGCTGGAGCTGATAGAATTCCAGCCAGGAGCGGAAGAAGGCGCTCACTGGCAGGCCGAAGCCGCGCAGGAAATGCGAACGGAAGACCACCCGCTCGCCCTCCCGCGGCTCCGGCCTGATTTCCCTCGCCGGCGCGAGGCGGACCGTCACTTTGTCCGCGCCGGGCAGCCGCCGCGTGTCGCGGAGGAAGTCGACGTGGTCGTCATGGACGATGGAGCCGTCCCAATCCCCGCCAAGCTGCTCTACGTGGGGAGGCATGGCGAGAGCTAGCACGGCGGCGGAGGAGCGTGCAGTGGAAGAGCACGGCGGCAAGGCGCTGTCGCAGGAACGAGCGAGGGAAGAAGACGGTGGAAGTAGGAGGAGCGTGCGAGGGCCTGCTGCCCTCCAACTCCCCCTACTTATAGCCTCATGAGGCCGAAGAGGCCGGACGTGGGGGGGACGTGGGATTAACCGCGCCCACTCCCCCCGCGTCTCGCGATTATTGCGCGTAAATGCGAGCCGAAACTGCCGCACGGAACGTTCGGGCGGTTTCGGGATACAAAGGATCCGCGCCTGGGCTGGGGCGCGGACGTGGCAGGCCCCCTCCCTGCGGCGACGTCCCGTCACGCGCGTGGGCTGGCAAGCTTTCCGGCCACGTGGCTCGCCAACGGCTCGTGGCCGGCCCGCGGCCCGGTGCACGTGCCAGCGAGTTCCCGCCCTCCGACTCCAGAAGACTTCGACTCAGGCGGCGCGCCCAACCAGGGCCGGCTCCCAGCTGCCGGCTTGTCACGATAGGAAGCTGATCGAGCTTCTCAAACCCCACTCCACCTCGAAGCCCAATCAGCTTCGGGGACTACTGTCGGAGTAAATGGCCACGGGTAGCCTAAGAGACTGCCCCTGGTTCTTCTGAAAAAATTATCAGGCCTTCGGGCCTCCAAGCACTCCGAGCAATGGGCCGCCTTCCCTGGCCGGCTACCACTAAAGCCGACTCCTGGAAGGCGACCCAGCCTCACCAACTCCTCCCCAGGACGACTATGGGGTGGCCGACTCCAAGAAGCCGGCCAAGAAGGAGGCCGACTCCTAGCAGCCGGCCAAGACCACAACCACTCCAGACCACTCCCACATAACGGCGACGTGACGGGGTGTGGCCACAGTGCGGCCTACTACCCCCGAAGCCCGAGGCGGGCATGGCTACAGGAGGCCGTACGGGACGGACGTCTCCCGTGCGGCTCGGCACTGTAGCCATGTTGGCCTCGACGTCACCCACGACCGACTCCCGTACGGCCTGTGGGCGGCGGGCCCCTTCGGCCAGAGAGAGGCGTGAAGGCGGCCCGACCTTTCCCAGTCGGCCAAGAGCGTAGCCGGCCTCCAGAAGCCGGCTACTCCCTTCCTCGAAGCAGGAGCCCCATTAAGGAGACAAGACGAGGTAAGGCTACAGTGATAGCCCCCGAGGCAGCCCACTGTAGCCACGCTTACCTCGACAAAGCCCTCGTCATCACAGGCGAGGATACAGTAAGCAGCCGCCGACAAGACCCTATGCAGTGGGGCCGGCCTGTCGACCGAGTAGCCGGCAGCCGGCGGGACCCACCAGCCAGCGGGACCCAGTAGCCGGCGGAGAAGCCGGCGAGTGTAGGCACTGACGGCTGGGGCCAGAGCCCAGCCGGATTACCATTGTACCCCCGGGGGGTAGGCCTATATAAACCCCCCGGAGCACCCATGCAAAGGGTTCGCACCCAAGCATAGTTGGCCTCTGAGCATAGAGCTGCCTTCTAAGCATAGCACACCCACCATAGATAGAGAGAAGCAAGAGCTAGCCTTGTTCTTCTTCTCCCTTGATCTTAACAGCTCTAGGAGCGATTGTAGCTACCTTTTACCGATCTAGTGATCATGCGGAGACCCCGCAGAGCAGGACTAGGGGTGTTATCTCCTCGGAGAGCCCCGAACCTGGGTAAGATTCGCCGGCGTGCATGTCTTCGCCTCATCCCGTTTCCAGGCACCGGCGACGTTTTATTGGCTCCCACAATGATAAGCCATCCCTTGGCATATGTCGCACCAACCACCCGACAGAGGAGGAACCCGCCTTACAATGCCGAAGAGAATCTGCGCGCCGGACACATCGTCATTGAAGCCTGGTTCAGGGGCTACTGAGGGAGTCCTAGATTAAGGGGTCCTCTGGCATCCGAGCTATGTGACATGGGCTAGACTAAGGGGCCATGAACATACAAGACAGAAGACCTCTTCCCGTGTCCGGATGGGACTCTCTTTTGCATGGATAGCAAGCTTGGCGTTCGGATAAGAAGATTCCTTTCTGTAAACCGACTCTGTACAAACCTAGGCCCCTCTGGTGTCTATATAAACCGGAGGGTTTAGTCCGTAGGGGCGATCATAATCATACATGCTAGACATCTAGGGTTTAGCCATTACGATCTCGTGGTAGATCAACTCTTGTAAACCCCATATTCGTCCAAGATAATCAAGCAGGAAGTAGGGTATTACCTCCATCAAGAGGGCCCGAACCAGGGTAAACATCATGTCCCTGTCTCCTGTTACCTTCGATCCTAAGACGCACAGTTCGGGACCCCCTACCCGAGATCTGCCGATTTTGACACCGACACTATGTCATTCATAATTTCTTGATATAAGGTAAAGGGAATAGCACTCACGCTAGCACCTATGTCGCATAAACCATGATAACAGTGATCTTCTATTTTAACTGAGACAACGGGCATGCCAACAACGGGTCTATGATTATCTGTTTTATCAGGTTTGACAATTCTAGTAGCTTCATTATAGAAGTAAATAAGATGCCCATCTATATTTTCTTCCAGGAGATCCTTAACCATAGCAACACTAGGTTCTACTTTGATTTGTTCATCTGGTTTAGGTGTTCTAATATAACTTTTCTTGACCACAGTTGAAACTTTAGCATGTTCGTTTATCCTAACAGGGAAAGGTGGTTTATAAATATAAGCGGTAGGAACAACTAGATCAACATTATAAATAATAGTTTCCTCTTTAGCTGGTACTGGTTCTTTAATTTCTTCTTTAATAGGCGGGTGATATTTAAGCCACTTCTCCTTAGGGAGATCAACATGAGTAGCAAATGATTCACGAATGGAGGCTACTATCTCAGGGTCAAGTCCATATTTAGTGCTAAACTTTTGAAAAGCATCGGTATTTGTTGGGGATATAACTACTGGGTATGACCCGCCCAGGAGGGGCCGGGTCATGCCACTCGCGGATTAAGATGAAGAGGCCCATAAAGATGTGAAGATGGCGGTTCATAGAGCAGCTTATTTGTCGGATTTCGGGTTTCGGCAAAACCCTTAAGGTTCGAACACTGGGGTGTGCACGAAGATCTCTCCTCCCCCTAGTTCACGCCCTCACCGCGATCTCAAAGCTCGACGCGTCGAACTCACAGAACAAAAGGCACAAGGTTCATACTGGTTCAGGCCACCGATGTGGTGTAATACCCTACTCCAGTTTGGTGTGGTGGATTGCTTCTCGGGCTGAGGATGAACAGTTACAAGGGAAGAACAACCTCCTGAGGAGAGGTGCTCTTGTGCTTGGTGAGCTTGTGTGGAGGCATTGGGTGGAATGGCCCCGATCCAAGATGAGTTTCCTGCTATGGTGTTGGCTAATCCTATTTATAGGGGCCTTGGTCCTCTTCCCAAATATGAGCGGGAAGGGATACCACAACGGCCAAATTTGAAGGGAGACAACCAGTATAAATTATCCTGACTAAAGGTGGTCTTCGCTTGCCAAAGGCTCTGGTGGTGACGACGTCTTGGGCTCCATGGTGAGCTCTGTCCTGTCGTCCTACTGGTCTTGGTCTCGTTGCACCGATATGGAAACCTTTGCCTGATGCCTCGGGACTCCTCGCCTGCGCTTGCCTCTTTATCACCAAAGAGGAAAC
Source organism: Triticum aestivum (assembly GCF_018294505.1). NCBI lineage: Eukaryota > Viridiplantae > Streptophyta > Magnoliopsida > Poales > Poaceae > Triticum > Triticum aestivum. Next base: position 254,568,820 of record NC_057814.1, on the reverse strand, counting down.
GAGGACACTGCGCGCGCTGGCGCCCGCCTGGCCCCGGTCGTCATGGCTTACGTCACGGGAACCTCGCGAGGTGCCCCTGGCCTTGATCTCTCTGCCCCTCGTGAGCCAGCCTGGTGAGGCCGCCCCCGAGGAGGTCTTGTGTCGTCCGCCTCGCGAGGCTTGGCCCCTCGCGGGGGTCTTGAGTGTTTGCTGGTGAAGATGGGTCGTACAGGGCCGCGGGTGGAGCCACGCCGTGGGCCGTAGGCAGGCAAGTCTGGGGACCCCCATTCCCAGGACGCCGACAGTAGCCCCCTGGCCCAAGGCGCGCTGGCTTCGAGGCGAAGCCAAAGGGCAAGTGCGGAGTGCCGTGGGCCCCAACAGCCTGCGGCCCCGCTTGACGCCTGGCGATTGATCGGACGTAGGCATCTCCGCTTCCCCATGCTGCCTCGGCAACTACCCGACTTGACGAGTCCCTGCTGCATGCAGAGAAAAAATCATCATTACCTGTGATCGTGGGGATTGTCGGTTGGCCTTCTCCCGCTATAAATGAGGAGGGGGGCGGAGCCCCCGTCGCTCATCTCTTCTTGCTCTACTCGCTTCTTCTTCCTTGCTTCATTGCTAGTAGCGACACTCATGGCGCTGATACAAAGGTTCTCGGCTGTGGAGAAGGGAAAAACCCCCCGCGACAAACCCGGGCCACTTCCGCCGAAGAAGAGGCTGGCCCACCGCCATGACGCAGTTGTGAGACCGGAGGTGTCAAGGCCTTGGTGCGAGCGGACACCTCCCGGGTATTCGCTGCCTCTGTACGCCCAAGTCGAGGGCTCGGGAGGAAGAGGCGGTGAGCGGCGCTGCCCATGCCGTGGCCGAGGTCGTTGCGCCGTGATGATGCCGCGAACTCCTCGCGCGAACTCGTGATGTGGGCAGCGATGCCCCCACGCACTTGGATTCACTTTCCGCAGTTCTTCTCCGCCGAGATGCCGCCGAGGGGCCCCCTCGAGCTTTATCTGTAGCACGCCGACTACGACGCCCCAGCGACCGAAGCGGAGGTTGAAGCCATCTCCCCAGGCAAGATCTTCATGACCCGCGGCTGGGGTGAGGTTGCTTGAGTTTGCCATGCGGAAGGCGCCCTCGCCATCCATTTTGAGTACGATGGCGCCTCCACCATGTTCATCAAGGTCTTCAATGAGGAAGGCCGCCGCCTGGAGTGCTATCCAGGAGGAGGTCATCAGGATGGCGTAGCGTCCATCGGCGAGCCTGCAGCTGGCTTCGCCGGCAGCTCCTCCAGCAGCAGTGGTGGCGCTTGGGAGTCCAGTGACTCTCCTGAGCCCTACGAGACCTCAGAGACGAGCGATGAAAGCTACGTGCCCCCGAGTTCTCGTCGCGCCCGGAGCAAGACCGCAGCGTCTGGCCGCCGCCATCGCTGATCTGGATGGGGTTGGCACCGGACTCCGGTGGCCCACTGTTGATGATGGCGTCGACCACGCCGGCGCGTGTAGATAGGGCTCCTAGTAACTCCCTTCTTTTGTTCCCTGCGAGGAATCGAGACGGAACCCGTGGGGCCGTGTAAGGGGTCTGTAATGCCTTTCGTCGATATTATCCTTGTTATGAAAATTTGCGAACGCATGTCCCATTTTGGCTCGGTCTACCCTTTCCAACCCCGCGGCAGCTTGGTGCTCTACGCTGACATGTCCCGGTCCCCAGGCAGGCTGCAGCCGTTGCTGGTATGCCAGGTTGTGATGCCGTGGTCAAGGCCAGGAGGTGAGTGGCCCGAGGTCCAGTAAGAGCTCCTGAGGCGCGATGCTCAAGAGGTCCCCTTTAGCGCGCAAGCAGCCACCGAGTGGTAGGAAAGGCAGGCGACGTTGCCGCAACAGGGCTGCAACAAGTGAGAGTCCTATGTCGTAGCGCTTGGTCGACCCGAGCGCGAAACTTATCTTTGCAGCCGAGAGCCGGTTCCTTGCGCTCCGCCAGACTCGTGCGTTGACAGCCGTAGTGTAGCCAGGTTAGGCCCTTGCGAGCCTTCCCCTCTTCCCCACGCTTTTCTATGTGCTCTACGTCCTCAGGTCCCGGCCCTCGAGCGAGCTCAGCCGCCGCTGGTATGCCAAGTCGCGATGCCGTGGTCAAGGCCAGGGGGTGAGGGCTGGAGAGCCAGTAAGAGCTCCTGAGTCACGATGCTCATGAGCCCCCCTTTTAACATGCAAGCTAATTGCATGGGAGAAGAGGGAGCCCACGGTACCGCCTGTTGTTGACCTCAGGTGGTTCCTGCAGGTTAGCGCGAGAAGGGACACATATTGCCACTACGATTGCTGGTATGCCGCTGGTCACTCCACAAGAAGATGAAGGCACTGAGGGCCTGGTGAGGTGACGTGCGCGCAGTGGGCCGCGAGTCAGAGCTCGACTGCTCAGATTTGCCAGTGTTGCAGGGACGGACCCGAGCACAAGAACCGTGCCAGCATGAGTAGCTCCTGTTGTGGAATGAGCATGAGGCAGATCGGCAACGCGGGCGGTTACGATGGGTGATAGTCAAGCAGGTGATAACCATAGATAGATTATGCATGGAAAGCGAACTAGCTTAGGTAAATGCAAGAACGATACACGCCACTGGGACGGACCCGAGCGGCCTGGAGATGATGCAGCCCGAGGGGCGCCCCCAACAGAGTAGGCTAAAGATGCAAAAGGATACATGTCGCGGGGACAAGCCCGTGCGACCTGGGAATAATGCAGCCCGAGGGGCGCTCCCAGCTAAATAAACTTGGAAGATGTCACCTGGTTCCGTTGTCGAAGGGATGTTGGGGGGCAGCTGAAGATGCATGGCGAAGGGGTTGCTCCTCATGAGCCACCGGGGCCCTGAGCCTCGGGAGGCTCTCGGGGTCTAGGCGGTTCCTCGAGGACCGTCTCCATCTCTGCCAGGACTGCGTGGTGCCTGGCCTCCTGAGCCGCCAGGACGCTCCGCAGGTTGCGCTGGTAGGCGGCTGCCATGCTCGGCAGGCCGAATGGCATGCGATCATAGTTGTGAGGCGGGCCCTCGCAACATCCCATGCATGAAGTCCAGAAGAGCTCCTGAGATGCGGCCCTGTTGAGCCCTGGGATGTCGATGCAGACGCGCAGCCCGCCATCCTCGCCTGGATGGGGAGTTGCGCCAGGTGGGCGGCGGTCGCCGCGCATGGCTCTTGCTTCTTGAAGCTCTTGGGTAGTCTTGGTGATGAACTCCTGAGCACCAGGCGCTCCTCGCCCGGTGTCCTCCTGAGGGAAATGTGCCGCAAAGCACGCCTCCACGTGGTGCCCGAGCGCCTCCCTCATGATGTTGGCTAGGTCTGAGGCCCTCCAGAAGAGAGCCCCCGAGCCTCACCCGAGGAGGGCGTCGGGCGCGCCTTCCTATGCGAGGGAGGGAGGCGCCCCATGCGCGGGCGCTGATCCTGATGCAGCACCGCCAGAGGTGCCACTCCCCTGAGGCCCTACGCGGAGTAGTTGCTTCTTCTTCTTGGGGATGGCCTCAGGAGGGTATATGGTGCCTTGGTCATCGGGATCTTCGATTGCCGCGGCTTGGAAGGCGCGCTCAAGGGAACACACTGCATCTCTTTCTTCGCAGGGGATAGTGATGATCCCGCCGCTTCCTGGCATCTTGAGGACGTTGTAGCCGTGGTGGGTCACTGCCATGAACTTGGCCAGAGCTGGATACCCGAGGATGGCATTGTATGGCAGACGGATGTGGGCGACGTCAAAGTCGATGAGCTCGGTGCGGTAGTTGTCGCATTGTCCGAAGGTGACAGGGAGGCGGACCTACCCTATTGGAGTGGTGGAGCCGTCGATCACTCCTGAGAAGGGCTTGGTAGGCTGAAGCTAATCGTATGGCACTTGGAGGCTGTCAAATGTCTCGACGGACAGGACGTTAAGCCCTGTGCCATCATCGATGATGGTTTTAGTGACGGCTACGCTGCAGATGGTGGGCGTGCAAAGCATCAGGAGCACGCCCGAGCCGACGGTGGTGACAGGGTGATCCCCTGAGTCGAAGGTCGGATCGGCCTTGGGCGCCACCCAACCCGGGGGAGCCCCCTGCCGCACGGAGGCGGCGCCGATCTGGCGAAAGAACGGCTTGGTGTGACGGCCCGAGGGTGGCGCTTGCGAGCCGCCGAGGAGGGCCGCATCGGCAGGGAGCGCCGGTGCCGCGAAGCGCGCAATGAAGAGGCTGCGCAGCTCCTCCCAAGATGTCACCGTGGATCCTGGGAGGTTGAGCAGTGAGGCGCGCGGTGCACCAGCAAGGGCCACGGGAAGCCAGTTGGCCATGACCTTGTCGTCACCCCCGGCCTTCAGGACGGCCTCCTCATCCACCAGCAGGAAGGCCGACGGGTCCGCCGCGCCATCGTAACGCGGCGGCATCTCTGGCTTGAACTTGGGTGGCCACTGCACCCGCCGCAAGGCGGGGGCTAAGGCTCTGAGCCCCCTGGCCCCGCCATGCACATCCGCCGTCGCAGCCGGAAGAGCAACGCCGGCCATGGGGGCAAGGTGCTGCGGTGACGGAGCATGGATCGACGGAAAGAGAGCTTCGACGCACCCCTACCTGGCGCACCAAATGTCGGATTTCAAGTTCTGGCAAAACCCTTAAGGTTCGAACACTGGGGTGCGCACAAAGATCTCTCCTCCCCCTAGTTCACGCCCTCACCACGATCTCAAAGCTCGACGCGTCGAACTCACAGAACAAGAGACACAAGGTTTAGACTGGTTCGGGCCACCGATGTGGTGTAATACCCTAGTCCAGTTTGGTGTGGTGGATTGCCTCTTGGGCTGAGGATGAACAGTTACAAGGGAAGAACAGCCTCCTGAGGAGAGGTGCTCTTGTGCTTGGTGAGCTTGTGTGGAGGCTTTGGATGGAATGGCCCCGATCCAAGATGAGTTTCCTGCTATGGTGGTGGCTAGTCCTATTTATAGGGGCCTTGGTCCTCTTCCCAAATATTGAGCGGGAAGGGATGCCACATCAGCCAAATTTGAAGGGAGACAACCAGTACAAGTTATCCTGACTAAAGGTGGTCTTCGCCTGCCAAAGGCTCTGGTGGCGACGCCGTCTTGGGCTCCATGGTGACCTCCGTCCTGCTGGTCTTGGTCTCGTTGCACCGATATGGAAACCTTTGCCTGATGCCTCGAGACTCCTCGCCTGCGATTGCCTCTTTAGCACCAAAGAGGAAATGACGACACTGCGCGCGCTGGCGCCCGCCTGGCCCCGGTTGTCATGGCTTACGTCACGGGAACCTTGCGAGGTGCCCCTGGCCTTGATCTCTCCGCCCCTCGCGAGCCAGCCTGGTGAGGCCGCCCCCAAGGAGGTCTTGTGTCGTCCGCCTCACGAGGCTTGGCCCCTCGCGAGGGTCTTGAGTGTTTGCTGGTGAAGATGGGTTGTACAGGGCCGTGGGTGGACCCACGGCGTGGGCCGCAGGCAGGCAAGTCTGGGGACCCCCGTTCCCTGGACGCCAACATTATTGAAGGCCCAAGACCCAAGGATGACTTGAGGCCCACGGGTATGAGTCGCCATATGTTTAACTTGTACTATAAGGCAAGCTATGGTTAGATACCGAGCCGGACACATTTTGTATGAGCTGGCCGGGACTTTGTAAGCCGTCGGGCATCAACCTATATATAAAGGGGTGACCCGGCGGCAGGTTAACTCAAGAAACAACTCATCGAGAACTAGGTCAAGCGTATTCGCTCCCTATTGATCGAAACTTAAGCAATACAACCTAAAGCAGGAGTAGGATTTTACCTCGTTGAGAGGGGCCGAACCTGGGTGAACTCTCTGTGTCCTTTGTCCCGTTTAACCCCTTCAAGCTAACCTAGCTGTGATGGCTCCACACCTAAGTCCTTTTGCTAGGGCATCTGCCGTGTTAAGTCCACGACAGTTGGCGCCCACCATGGGGCCAGCGCACGGTGGTTTCGAGTTCTTGAAGGGCAACTTCGCAGGGATCAAGGGATACGCCATGGGCCGGATGACCAAGAGTCGTCACGGCAAGCTCTACATCGACGACGCTGGCTGGGGCCCCGAGGCCGGCTCAATTGAGTACGGGTACCGGGTCCCCTTCGACGGAATCCACGTCTTCATCTGCAAGATCTGTGAGTCGGGACCTGAGCTGGACACCTGCACCGACATCATCGAGATGGCTCAGCGTGCACGACCCGCCAAGGTTCAACCCGCCGTGAAGCACGCTTTTGTGGGTTTTACTCAAGGAGTGGATCTTAAGGAAGGATCATTATCCGATGGAGAGACGGCCACCTACTCTGATGGCGAGTCCTCAACCGGTGAGAACAATTCAATGTATCAACTGCAAGACGACCAGCTTGGGGGTTGTTCCGATGGCAACATTATTCTGGACTCCTATGAGCCGCCGAACCGGGTTGCGATCTTCATGGCTGGCACACAACCAGTGCTCAATTCGAAAACTGCTGCGGCTATGACTTCCAGTTCAACGGCTGCGACGATGGCCGGAGCAAGTGGCTCTGCGCGCCCGCCGGCTCAGGTTCTAACCGAGCTTTTGGACGCCTTGGCTACTTTAATGGGGGCAGAGGTAACCCCAGAGACTCAAGCACAGCATAAAGTGGATGTCGCAAAGCTGCGAGATGAGATAGCCCAAGCCAAGGAAGAACTTGCTGCTGAGAATGCTAGGATGGCTACAGAGCGAGCCGCCTTGGACGCACAATCACAACTGATCCAGGGAGAGTCGTTCCGGCTCACCTTGGATCAGAACGCTTCGAACGCTGTTATGAGGAGGAGGCACCAGACCCGTCTACCCACAGAGTTTGAGGCTAGGAACCTTTTCAACACACCTGGGGCAGGAACCAGTGACCCGCCCGTGGTAAACTGGGTTGTTGAGGCACCCGCGACCGGAGCACCGGTTCAACCACGTGCTGCAGACCCGCCTCGTTTGAACTTGACCACACCTCAGAAAGTACCAACACTGTCGGGTCATTATTCTAACCCTCTGGATAATATGATTGCCGCGGCTACACGATTGGTGGCTCTCCCTGTTGAAGGCGAGTCACCAGCCGTGATGGAGATACGGAGAGCCGGAGAGCTTCTTCAAACAACGGTGGCTCAACGGGCGGCTTACTCATACAGTCATGAACGGATTCATTCAACACCACGTCCAAGCTGGAGTTATAGTAGGCATTTTTATTCGCCAGCAGTTTCAAGCAGTGAGCGGCACCATAACCAGCCTCGTAGGCATGACCCGCCGCGTGCTGGTAACGATGCTCAGGCTTTGGTGGATCAGGGCAGGGCACGTCGGGAGGCTGATCTGGCGGCTCATCAACAATCTCCGGCTTACCCATTGGTGTATGTGGAGGCAGGAGTGACCTCTAGAACCCTTGGTGTGCCATGTTTAGTGTCGGCTTTACGTAATGAGCGCGTGCCCAAGGATTTTAAGGGCCCCCGCAAGGTGCCTAATTACACGGCGGATCAGCCCCCAGAGGCTTGGATTGAGAGCTATGAGATGGCCATGGAGATGTTGGACGTCAGTGATGCTGCGTGTGCTAAATATTTCACCATTATGTTGGATGGGCCGGCACGCACTTGGCTGAAAAGATTGCCCCCTAACTCCATCAAATCATGGGCTGAATTGAAGAAGCATTTTATCCAGAATTTTAAAGACACGTGCAAGCAGCCTATGTCGATTCTTGATTTAGACTCTTGTGTCCAGGGTGAGGGCGAATCAACAACCAATTGGGTGTGCCAGATCTCGGTCGTTCTCCATTCATCGGACAGTATAAATGCCAGTTCAGCCGTCCTGATGTTGGAAAAGAATTGTCGGTTCCTTCCCCTTAAACAAAAGCTGGGGCGGCTTAAGCGCCACTGCAATGACATGGGATAGCTCATGGCTGCTCTCGTCAAATATGCCGAATTTGATAGCACTAAGGACCCTGAGTCTGATGAGGAGAAGACCGGCAAGGGGAAGAAGAGTGGCAATGCAAAGGGACAACAACATAATACGGCGGGTCAAGATAACAATGGTAAACGCAAGCAGATGGACGGCGGTTCAGACTTTGTGGCCAATACCAACACACAGGGTAATAATCAGCGTCGTAAGGGGAAATCGTCAACACCCCGGTTTGGAGGGCCAAAGTTCAACCTTGAGGCGATGATGAATCAAACTTGCCCAAAGCACGGTACACAAGAGAAGCCGGCCAGTCATATGTGGAAAGATTGCTTCATCATTAGGGAGTATAGAAATTCCAGTTTTTTCCAGAACAATCATGGCCCGCGTGGCGGGTCAGGATCCGGCTCTCACGGACCTGGCTTTAATTTGGAGGTGGCGGCTCAAGCTCCGGTTTTCAGGGCCAAGGCAATCAAGGTGGTTTTAATCAGCAACTAGTCAAGGGAATCACCAGCAGCAGTCCTGTTATCAGAGTAATCCAAAGCAGCTGAATAGTGTTCAATATCATGTGTTTACCACGAGCTTATGCAAACGAGATAAGAAGATTCATAAGCGGGCGGTGAACGCGGTTGAGCTGGCAGTCCCTCGATACTTGCGATGGTCTGAGCATCCTATTGTATGGAGCCGTGAGGATCACCCGCCCCGGGTTGACAATCCAGGTCAATTGGCTTTGGTGGTTGCTCCTCGGGTTGGAGGGTACAAGTTTACCAAGGTACTTATGGATGGAGGCAACAACATCAATATCCTGTATTATGATACTTTTCGCCGTATGAATTTGACTGACAAAGATCTTAAGCCGTCTTCTACTATTTTTCATGGGGTGGTGCCTGGTAAGTCGGCATACCCGGTGGGCAAGATAGCTTTGGAAGTGGCCTTCGGCGATGATCATGATTACAGATCTGAGACGTTGACTTTTGAGGTCGTCAAGATCAAGAGCCCTTATCACGCCCTATTTGGGCGGCCGTCTTATGCTAAATTTATGGCAAGGCCTTGTTATGTTTATCTGCAGCTTAAAATGCCGGGTTGTAAAGGTACCATCACAATGCATGGAAACAGGAAGATAGCCTTGGAGTGTGAAGAGGGTGATGCTGCTTATGCTGAGTCTATTTGTGCAACAGAGGAGTTGAAGTTCTATAAAGATAATGTTGACCCGGCAGATATGACACCTTTTAAAAAGCCAACCACAGAGCATGACCCCTTGTTGAAGTTTAAATCGGCAGATGACACTAAGCTGGTTGACATTATTCCTGGCGACTCATCCAAGCAGTTCAGTATCAGTGCTAATATGGATCCGAAATAGGAAAGTGCACTCATCGATTTCATCCGTGAGAACCAGGACATCTTTGCATGGAAGCCTTCAGACATGCCAAGTGTACCGAGGGAACTCGCTGAGCACACTCTCAATGTTGATCCAATGTTTAAGCCGGTCAAGCAATTCCTTCGCCGTTTCAATGAAGAAAGGCGTAAGGCCATTGGTGAAGAAGTGGCCCGGCTCTTGGCGGCTGGGTTTATTGTTGAAGTTTTTCACCCTGAGTGGTTGGCTAACCCGGTGCTGGTACTTAAGAAGAATGGCACTTGGTGTATGTGTGTGGAATACACAGACCTTAATAAGGCCTGTCCGCTGACCCTTTTGCTCTCCCTCGTATTGATCAGATCATCTATGCTACAATGGGTTGTGAGCGTTTGAGTTTTCTGGATGCTTATTCTAGTTATCATCATATCAAGATGGCAGTTAAGGACCATGAGAAGACATCTTTCATCACTCCCTTTGGAGCCTTCTACTATGTGTCTATGCCTTTTGGGCTCAAGAGTGCCCAGGCGACTTATCGGCGGTGTGTTTAGAATTGCCTTCATGACCAGATTGGACGCAATGTTCATGCTTATGTTGTTGTGAAATCCAGGAAGAAGGAGAACTTGATAGATGACTTGAAAGAGATCTTTGACAATCTCTGGGTCTACAAGATGATGCTTAACCCGGCCAAGTGTGTTTTTGGTGTGCCAGCAGGCAAGCTCTTGGGTTTTTTGGTTTCTGAAAGAGGCATTGAAGCTAACCCGGAGAAAATCAAGGCTATCACTTCTTTGGCTAAACCGGTGTGTATTAACGACGTCCAGCGTCTGGCGGGTCATATTGCGGCCTTAAGCCGGTTTATAAGCCATTTGGGCGAAAAGGCTATCCCTCTGTATCAGATGATGAAGAAAACAGATCACGTTGTCTGGAGTGATGCTGCCAATCAGGCGTTTGAGGTGTTGAAAAAGCAGTTGGCTGAGCTGCCAATCCTTGCAGCTCCTATTGATAAGGAGCCCTTGCTGTTATATGTGGCTGCTAATAGCATAGCCGTCAGTGTAGCAGTTTTTGTGGAAAGGAAAGAGTCAGGCAAGAAATATCCGGTTCAGCGGACGGTTTACTATGTCAGTGAGGTACTGATTGAATCTAAGCAGAGATACCCACATTGGCAGAAGCTAGTTTATGGAGTGTTCATGGATAGTCGTAAGTTAAAGCAGTATTTCCTTGGTCATCCCATCACTGTGGCCAGTTATGCTCCCTTAGGGGATATTATTCAAAACAAAGAAGCCACAGGCCGGGTGGCCAAGTGGGCCATTGAGCTTGGACCCCATGGTTTGAAGTACATGCCTCGGATAGCTATCAAGTCTCAAGCACTTGTGGATTTTATCAATGACTGGACAGAGCTACAGATGCCTGAGGAGAAGCCGGATAACACATATTGGACTATTCATTTTGATGGATCTAGGCAATTAGAAGGCTCGGGGGCTGGAGTTATTTTGACTTCCCCACGAGGTGATAAATTTTGTTATGTCTTAAGGTTGATGTTCCCTTGTACTAACAATGCAGCTGAGTATGAGGCCTTGCTCCATGGTCTTCGGATGTCTAAAGAGATGAATCTAAGCCGGGTGAGGTGTTTTGGTGACTCGGATTTGGTGGCTCAACAAGTTTCAGGAACTTAGGATTCCAAGGATCCGCTCATGGCGGCTTATCGCCGAGAGGTTGATGCTATCGCTGGTCATTTCAAGGGCTATCAAGTGGAACATGTTGATCGCAGGAAAAATGAGGCGGCTGATGCTTTATGCCGGCTGGGGTCCCAGCGTAAGCCGGTACCACCTAATGTTTTCCTTGATATTTTGAATAACCCTTCAGTTAAATTGCCTAGGGAGGAAGATCTTGCTGTTCCTGACCCTGAGGCACAATTGGTGGCGGCTCTTCATGTTATTCCTGATTGGACAGTTCCATATTTGGCTTATATGACCCGGGGTGAGTTACCTAAAGATGAAACTTTAGCCAGGCAGATAACCCGGCGGTCTAAGTCAATGACTATTGTCAATGGAGAGTTGCACCGATGCAGTGTCACTGGGGAGTTTCGGCGTTGTGTTTCTCCTGAGGAGGGTCGTGAGATTCTACAAGAGATTCATGAAGGAGATTGTGGCCATCATGCCGACTCTAAGTCTCTCATGGCTAAGGCTTTTCGTCATGGTTTTTATTGGCTGATGGCTCATGCTGATGCAGAGGATTTGGTTAGCAAGTCTGATGGTTGTCAGAAATTTTCAAGACGAGCTCATGTGCCGGCTCAAGAATTGAGGATGATTCCAATTACTTGGCCATTTGCAGTATGGGGGCTGGATATGGTTGGACCTTTTAAAATATCCAAGGACAAAAAGACTCACCTCCTGGTGGCGATTGACAAGTTCACAAAGTGGGTTGAGGTAGAGCCGGTCAGCAAGTGTGACGCGGCAATAGCAGTTCAATTCATCAAAAAGGTGATTTTCCGTTTTGGCTACCCTCACAGCATCATAACTGATAATGGCACTAATCTGTCTAAGGGTGCTATGAAAGAATTCTGTCAACGAGAACATATTCGTCTTGATGTTTCATCAGTGGCTCACCCCCATTCGAATGGTCAAGCTGAAAGAGCCAATCAAGAAATCTTGAGAGGTACAAAACCCCGGCTTATGGTCCCTTTGCAGAGGATGCCGGGTTGTTGGGTTGAGGAGTTACCCTCAGTGCTTTGGAGTATCAATACTACCCCCAACAGATCCACGAGTTATACGCCTTTCTTCATGGTTTACAGAGTAGAGGCGGTTCTCCCTAGTGACATATGTCACGACTCGCCCCATGTGGCGGCTTTGGTTGAAGCTGATAATGAGAAAGCACGTTAGGATGCTCTTGACCTTCTGGATGAGGAGTGTGACCTTGTGGCGGCTCGTTCGGCGATTTATCAGCAAGATCTGCATCGTTATCATAGCCGCCAGGTTAAAACCCGGACCTTTCAAGAAGGTGACTTGGTGCTCCGGCTCATCCAGGATTAGACAGACATGCACAAGTTGTCCCCACCTTGGGAAGGGCCCTTTGTGGTCAGCAAAAATCTAAACAACGGGTCGTACTACCTCATTGATATTCGAGATCACAAGGACTCATGCAAGTCTGACGAGGAGAGCCGCCGGCCGTGGAATATTGCTCATCTTCGGCCTTATTACACCTAAGCCATCGGTTCTTGTGTTGTACATATTTTCATCCATGTATATATTATGATCAAGTATAATAAAGTCGGCATCCCTAATAACTTAGGGCCTCTGTCGTTTCATTTTTGAGTATCTAAGTCTTTATTGTCGGTTCATAAGATCACTTGGGGGCTTCCTGCTCATTGAGTATAGCTGTGACTACCCTCTTGATCCGCCTTGTACGCCTTGATAAAAATTACTTGGGGGTTTCCTGCTCATTGAGCATAGCTGTGACTACCCTACTGCTCTGGCTTGTACGCCTTGATTGCAAAACTCTTGGGGGATTCATGTTCAATGAACATAGCTTTATTTACCCTTTTGATTGGCTTGGACGCTAGGTGTATTCACCAAAAATCCGGGTTATCCTGCCTTTGTATGTCTGCCACTACGCCTAGGTAATCCGGGAATGACTCACCGTACTTTTGACGGTCAATCTTATAAAGACCCTGAACTTGTCAAAGTTAAAACGATGATTGGTCATGTGAGGCCCGGCTTACAGGTTTGAATAAAGGACTAACTCAGTGGCGGTGCGGCCCTTGAATAGCACTTGATATTGAGGCTTGGCGGCCTATGAAGGCCTTATTTTGTAAAATTTGTTATTTGCTTTGCACATTTTTTGCGTTCATATCTTTGTACCATATTGATATATGGTTTGAAAATGATTCAAGCCATGTAGCCTTGATCCTTATGACTCATATTTGAGTATATCCGGAGTTTGGATAACCCGGCCTGGTTTTGGACGATAAGTCGCCAGTATGTTTTGCTTATGCACTTTGGGCGTTGTGCTCTAAGCCTTTGGGCCGTTACCCTTGCTGCATATGGCGTGGTAAGCCGGCATATGGCGTGGTAAGCCAGTATGAACAAATTCATAGGTATGTTATTTAATTGTTATATGAATATGCGAGGTTTTGATAACCCGCCCTGTTTATGGACTATACAGTCACCAGTGAGTTTTATATGGGACATTATGACCCGCCCTGGGGTAAATCGCCAGGGCACATGTTATTTGCTTGCGTGCAGGGAATATGATAAATATGGTCTGCATGTTTGATGATATTATAAGCATAAGTAGCAGATCTTCAACATCAGATCGGCGGTTCAAAAGTGTTATGCAAATAAACATGCACGATGGCATGGCAGATCATTGTTTTCAACTAGCCTATTACAAGGTGTCCTGTGGCCCAAAAGAATAAGTGTTTTGATGCAAATAGCATCGAATGATGTGGATGATAAACCGTCCTTTGGATCAGTTATCTTGGCCTTGGCGTGTTGAAGATTCCGGGTCATCCTGCACCGGTTCATCTTCTTCTTGTTCACCCATTGGCTGCAAGTCAGATGTGGTCCAGTTGATCCCAGTCAAAGCTCTAAATACAGCTTCATCATCTATAAGGCTTGAAGGGTCAATATCAGGAGCGAAGGTATGCTTACGTGTTGGCGGGATAAGGTCCACGGCCTCATGAACCAGCGCCTTCACTTTTGCATTTTCAGCATCATAAACCGAATGATACTTGGAGAGATCAGTTTCCTCAGCCAATTTGCTTGCCAAAGGACGCATCTCCCTTACTATATTGGTGAAGTCGTCGGCACTGAAGGGAGACCCATCTTCTTTTAAGCTAGGCCAACCGGCGGCTAGCTCTTCCGGGTCAAGTTCTGCTTGCCATGCCTTCGCTCGGCTCAGTGCGGTAATCACACCGGCTCTAGCGGCTGATCACTTTAATTCTTCAAACCTTTGGGGCGGCACAAATAGTTTCTCCAACACTTCCTTGATGAGGGAAGGTGGATGCTTCTTATGGGAGGAAGCAGAAATAGCCCGTTGAGCACCAGTGTACAACTGCTCCACAAGTGTATACACAGCTTTAAGCCTTACGCGCATGTCTTGACCCAGCTTGGAGCTTCTAGAGCCTGCATCAGCAAAAATGTTGGTAAACTGGCCAAATGATTGTGATACACTTATGGTACAAGTGGAAGTATTCTGTTACTTACCGAAGATGGCAGTTGTCATGTTATTGATTTGCTGCTTTAAGCTGGATAACTCGTTAGTCACCGGCTTAAGAGCAACCTCAGCATCTTATGCTCTTTTTAACAGAGTTATCCTCTCGGTCTCCCAGCCGGTTCTTTCAGTGCTGAAATCCCTTTTCAATTTTTCAACGTCTTCTAAAGCGGTCTTCAGCTCTGATTTGGATTTGGAAGTTTCAGTTTGCTGGTTTTGGATGTTCTGCCTCAGATCAGTGACTTGAGAATCTTTCATATTCAGTTCAGCCTGTCACCCAAAGAGGCAGGCAGTATAACGTTATGATGATCATCTTATTTAAAGTCCCAAGCATAATACAAGTATTTTACTTGGCACTTGGGGGCTAATGCACATTGCTCTTTTTGAAGACAAATTCTATGAGGACCCGGATAAATTTCTATGATTACAACCGATTCATGGGGGCTAAATATTTAGATTTTATTCATAATTATGGTGATAAGTCCCGGCTTATCCATGCTGATTAAGCCGGCCCTTGGGGGCTACATGTGCGAAATTGAAGCACTACTATTTGAAGTCCCGGCTTAACCTGTCAGTTTAAGCTGGCCCTTGGGAGCTACATATGCGAAGTTAAGAACTACAAGTTCAAGTCCCGGTTTTAGCTATGCAGCTCAAGCCGGCCCTTGGGGGCTACTCATTTTGATTCTGCAACTACAGCATGCTATGACATAAATGTAACATTACAGAGGCTATCAAAAGTCTACAACATATTCAATTCTATCATATCCAGTAGACTTGGCGGCTGGCAGATTTACTTATACGGAGAAGATTTTAGTGCTTACCTCAAAACACTCCTTCATGAGGTTAACTAGGCCGGCTTCAAAGTCACGGCTGGTGCCAAGGCGGTTTAGATAACCTGAGTGAATCTCCTGAGCATTGAACTGGGCGTAACTTTCCAAGTCCAGTTTCCACTTGCGCTTATCAACAGCTGAAATTTCTTCTTTGGCCTTGTGCTTGGATAAGGCGGTGGGGTTGCTTGGAGCTGTATAAGTCCTCCTAGTAACTATTACATCTTCAATTTCTTGAGCCGGTTGAGCGGGACTGGGCGACTTAGCATTCTCCGGATCAACGTTCATGGAGTCCATGGTGACATGGTGTCCCTCTGGCGGCGGATCATCCATGGCTGCTTCAGAAGCTTGATGCAAAGACTCAGACATTGTCTGCTTCTCCGGGTCAGCTACCTTGGGATCTTTGGCCGATTTATTAACCTTCATCCTTTTGTTGGGTTTGGTCATAGCATTGAAAATAAAACACATGAGGAGATTAGTATACCAATTGAGTAAGGTGTTAAAGCAAGCAGGCTTAAGTGTTCTCACCCAGGAACAGTCTTGAACAGGGGAACTTGAGTCCCAGTGGAATCACTAGATGAAGAGTGAGAGGTTCCCTGATAGTTTGAATCAGAAGGGTTAAGAGGTTGTCAAAAAAGACACGCCTTGGGAAAAGCTAAGTCGGAAATCTATGAAACCTTGCGAGGAGCCGGCGTGTTGGGTAAGCCGGAGGAGAGAATCCCACCACCGCTGTGCCGGGTTGTGCGGCGAGCTTCACGTTGCTACTTCTTCAAAATAAAGTTGTGGTCCAAGTAAGCTAAAGGGTGAGAAAACCTTACTTTCCGGCTTGCTTGACGAACTTTCTGTCTTGGCAGAGGTTCTGAGTCGGAGGAAAGGATAGTTACCTCTTCACCATCTGCGTGGCTGCCTTCTACGTCATCCTGATAGTGATCACTGTCAATAAGATGTACAAAAAATGAGCCAAGGGAGTCAAGTTCTACCTTCGACTCATCATCATCCAAGTTAAATAACTCGGAGGGGTTGGTCTTCTTCTTGGCAGGCTTTTTAGTAGCCTTATTCTTTGTCCGGGTCTTCTTGGCCGGCTTATCTTGCAACTTCTTGTTCCAGCAAGGAGAATCAGCCTGTGGAAATTAAAATGACTATAAGAAGGCAGTTTTAAGTGAGTAACTGAGTAAACCAGAAATTGTTTCGAATACTTACAGCTGGAGGTTTGTTAAGGGTGCAAAAAGGATTTAAGTCGGTCTAGTTGCAATCTTCCAAGCTCTCGTTTAGCAGGGACTTGGTCGTATCATTGATATCATCATTATTTAGCTCTGTCTGGTTGTGGCGCTGGGGGTCTTTTACGTCTCCAGTATACCCGCACATTAAGCTGGGGCGGCGGCTTAAGGGCAGAATTCTCCATGCGACCCAGCATCGAACTAGGTCGATGCCAGTCAAACTGTTAGCCATTAAGGCTCTAATTTTTGAAAAAACGAGCATATATTTGGCCCGCTCCTCTGTGTTGATCCGTTCCGGGAGGTGGTGCCTGTTGCTAAGCCGGTTTTCACGGTAACCCGGCAGAGGATGTTCCCCTTCTGGAGAGGTATCTTGGCAGTAAAACCATGTTTGGTTCCAGTCCTTAGGGTGACTGGGCAATTTGGCGGCTGGGAAGGTGGCTTCTTTCCGCCTCTAAATCGAAATACCGCCTAACTCTAGGCTAGGCCCATCTGTGAATTCAGTCTGCCGGTTCAAGTAATAGAATTCCCTGAACAGCTCTATAGTGGGCTCATGTTGAAGGTATACTTCACAAAACACTTGAAAGTTACAAATGTTTGAGACAGAATTGGGCCCGATGTCTTAGGGATGAAGCTTGAAGAAGTGCAGTACATCGCGAAAAAACTTTGAGCCGAGTGGGGTAAAACCCCGGAGCAGATGATTAGTAAAGAAAATTACTTCACCTTCCTTGGGCTCGGGAGGGATTTCTGTGCTTGGGACCCTCCAATGGATGAGATCGTTTTTGGCTAAGACGCCCATTGGAACATACTTGTTCAACGTTTCCTCGGTAACCCGGGAGACGACCCAGTTGCATTAGGTGACAGTCTTGGTCATTTTGAGGATGAAGGCCTAAAACAAAATATTGCCGGTTTAAGATTATGCTGTTAAGCCGGCCAGTGATTAAAAAGTAAGTGCTATAAAGATTGACATGATTAAGCCGGAAGGTAGTGCCGGGTTATATGGATTGTGAACACATACTGAAGGCTTAACAAAGGGGGCTAATGCTATATGGCGGGTTACGGTTTATCATATACGCCGCCCGCACATTTGCAGTACAACAGATCTAAAAGTGAATTTTTGCTAAGTGATGGACAAACAGATTCCACAGATTGTGGCTATGATTTTGGATCTACAATAGTTCAGAAAATAAAGTAAATTCTAAACCTAAGGTGGTGGCGGCAGAAGAACTCGTATGCTCAGATGAAATTTCTGTACAGAGGGAGGATATCCTTGAAAAGGGGTGCTAAACTACTGCCGCACAACTTCGGTACTATATTCAGATCAAACTACGGAGCCAAGAAAGGAAAATGAGGAACAATGAAGAACACTGATGAACGGTGAAAACCCTAACGCAGATCTGCTACGGGAAAAGTGAGTACTTACTGATGTTGAGAAACAGCAAAGGTGTGCCATAGTGCTCTGGTCCGATCGGGTCGATGCAGCGGTCGGAGTTGAGGACGCTGGATGGAGATGGCGGCAGCGGAGCTCGGGATGGCTGAGGCGTTGCGAGGAAGAGGATGAAGACGAGGGGGCAAGGTAAAAGGGAAAAGGAGGACCCCATGTCCCTATTTATAAGGGGATGGATAAATGGCATGCGCGGGAATTGAGGAGGCCGAAAAAATGATTATGTGGCTACACGGACGCCTCGATTTTCGGGAGGTCCATTAAAGATAAAGATCTGTTGAGATGTTCTGGGCTTTGTGCGAAGTTAATGCAAGATGATGTCATGGCGGGTTAACATAGTTCTGAGATGTGACGTCATGACGGGTTACAATGAATTGGTAAAGAATTGACGATGAAAGATTCTACTAAGTCAAGTACTGAAGATTGATGTGAACAAGTTCAGATCAACCTGGAGCCTAATGTTGGGGATATAACTACTGGGTATGACCCGCCCAGGAGGGGCCGGGTCATGCCAATGGCGGCTTAAGATGAAGAGGCCCATAAAGATGTGAAGATGGTGGTTCATAGAGCAAGCTTATTGAAGGCCCAAGACCTGGGGACGACTTGAGGCCCACGGGTGTGAGCCGCCATATGTTTAACTTGTACTGTAAGGCAAGCTTAGTTAGATACAGAGATGGACACGTTTTGTATGAGCCGGCCGGGACTCTGTAAGCCGCCGGGCATCAACCTGTATATAAAGGGGTGACCCAGCGGCGGGTTAACTCAAGAAACAACTCATCGAGAACTATGTCAAGCGTATTCGCTCCCTGGTGATCGAAACTCAAGCAATACGACCTAAAGCAGGAGTAGGCTTTTACCTCGTTGAGAGGGGCCAAACCTAGGTAAACTCTCTATGTCCTTTGTCTCGTTTAACCCCTTCAAGCTAACCTAACTGCGATGGCTCCACACCTAAGTCCTTTTGCTAGGGCATCTGTCGTGTTAAGTCCACGACAATATTCATAAAAGATTTAACACAATCATACTTAAGCTTAATACCTGACTCTTTACCTTCGTCGAGTTCCCAATCTTTAGAGTTGCATTTAATTCTTTCCGAAAGATCCACCGGAATTCAATAGTCTTCTTCATAAAAGAACCAGCACAAGAAGTATCAAGCATGGATCGATCATTAGGAGAAAGCCGAGCATAAAAATTCTGGATAATAATTTCTCTTGAGAGCTCATGATTGGTGCATGAATATAACATTGACTTAAGCCTCCCCCAAGCTAGAGCGATACTTTCTCCTTCACGAGGCCAAAAATTATATATATAATTCTGATCACGATGAACTAGATGCATAGGATAATTTTTTTGGTGAAACTCCAATTTCAATCGATTCCAATTCCAAGATCTAATATCATCGCATAGCCTATACCATGCCAATGCTTTTCCCTTCAAAGATATAGGGAAAACCTTCTTCTTAACTTCATCTCCGGGTAAACCTGCATGCTTAAACAATCCACAAATTTCTTCCACATATATCAAGTGCATATCAGGATGTTCTGTTCCATCTCCTGCAAAAGGATTAGCTAGCAGTTGTTCTATCATACCCGAAGGAATTTCATACTCAATATTTTCAGTAGGTGCAGTAGGTTGAGGGGTAACTAATTGTGGTTCCGGTCAAGGTGAAAATACCCCAAACAAACCTCTCAAAGGATTGTTTTCCATAGTAACAAGTGACAATAAATTTCAGCATGTCGTTATAATTTTTTCCTTACCAAAGGCGCTTCACTCCCCGGCAACGGCGCCAGAAAATAGCCTTGATGTTCCCACAAGTATATGGGATAAATTGTAGCCTTTTCAATAAGTAAGAGTGTCGAACCCAACGAGAAGCATAAGGAAATGACAAGTGGTTTTCAGCAAGGTAATGTGTGCAAGTGCTAAAATTGTAAGTAGGAGAGTAGCTTGATAGCAAGATAATTTGTAACAAGCAAGTAATGATAACGGCAACAAAAGTGCAGCAAGGTAACCCAATCCTTTTGAGGCAAAGGACAGACCAAAACGGTCTCTTATAATAAGCAAAGCGTTCTTGAGGGTACACGGGAATTTCATCTAGTCACTTTCATCATGTTGATTCGATTTGTGTTCGCTACTTTGATAATTTGATATGTGGGTGGACCGGTGCTTAGGTGCTGTTCTTACTTGAACAAACCTCCTACTTATGATTAACCCCTCGCAAGCATCCGCAACTACGAGAAAAGTATTAAGAATAAATTCTAACCATAGCATTAAACTTTTGGATCCAATCGGTCCCTTACGGAATAGCGCATAAACTAGGGTTTAAGCTTCTATCACTCTCGCAACCCATCATTTAATAACTACTCCACAATGCATTTCCTTAGGCCCAAATATGGTGAAGTGTCATGTAGTCGACGTTCACATGACACCACTAAGGGAATCACAACATATATATTATCAAAATATCAAACACATATCAAGTTCACATGATTACTTGCAACATAATTTCTCCCGTGACCTCAAGAACAAAAGTAACTACTCACAAATTATAATCATGCTCAAGATCATAGGGGTATTAAATCACATATTGGATCTGAACATATAATTTTCCACCTAATAAACCATATAGTAATCAACTACAAGATGTAATCAACACTATTAGTCACCCACAAACAACAATCTATAGTTTCGGTACAAAGATTGAACACAAGAGATGAACTAGGGTTTGAGAGGAGATGGTGCTGTTGAAGATGTTGATGGATATTGCCCTCCCCAAGATGGGAGAGTTGTTGGTGATGATGATGACGATGATTTCCCCTTCTGGGAGGGAAGTTCCCCTGACAGAATCACTCCGCCGGAGGGCAAAAGTGCTCCTGCCCAAGTTCCACTTCGAGACGGCGGCGCTCCGTCCCGAAATTCCTCTCCTTATTGTTTAGGTCAAAATGACTTATATACCAGAAGATGGGCACCAGAGGTGGGTTGGGCTGAGCACAACCCACTAGGGCGCGCTTGGGGGCCAGGCGCGCCCTGGTGTCTTCTGCTCACCAGGTGGCCCCCCTCCGGTGGTTATTTGCTCCCGTATTTCTTATTTATTCCATAAAAAATCCTCGTGAAGTTTTAGCTCATTTGGAGTTGTGCAGAATAGGTGGTCTGACGTAGCTTTTCCAGGTCCAGATTTCCAGCTGCCGGAATTCTCCCTCTTTGTGTGTACCTTGCATATTATGAGAGAAAAGGCATTAGAATTACTCCAGAAAGCATTATTATGTATAAAAACATCATAAATAACAGTAGGTAAACATGATGCAAAATGGACATATCACGGCCGGCGCACGATCACGCACGTTCGTGTGCATGCGGTTGCGCCAGGCGCGACACGACGATGCAGTTATCGGCTGCAAAAACTACCATGCGGACACGCCGAGAATCCAGGCCGCCCGACCCCCATTTATTCCTGCGGTCATTTACCTTCATCTCTCATGTCACACAACACAATAAGCACACCCACGACGACACATACAGAGAGGACATCCAGCAGTTCCAATGGCACTCCCCGTGGCTCCAATGGCGCTCCCAGCGGCCGACGACGACAACGGCGGGTAGTTCACCACGCATCATGTAGTGGACACCCACGTGAGGGGGAAGGCCCTCTCGGTGGTGTACATGAACGATCTGGTCTCGGTGGAGAGCTCCATCCAAACTATGGAGCAGTTCCTTGCCGAGGACAACTACCAAGTGGTCGGCTTCGACCTCAAGTACACCATCGGTCGTGCCGGGCACGATCAGAAGGCTGTCGTCGCCCAGTTGTGCGTGCGACATGACATCCTCGTCTACCACTACCACCTGGCCACAAGGCCTTGCGAGCGTTTCTCCAGGTTTATCAACAGCTCCCACTACAGTTTCGCTACGGTGGACACCACCAATGATCTAAAAGCGCTCAAGGTTTCGGGCTTGAAATGCCGGAATCTTGTCAACATCCAGGACCACTACAAGGTCTGGGGCAGCGACAACAACAAACTGAACTCCCCGGTTTACCTCGCCTAGGCCATCATTGACCCCTACTACATGAAGATGAAGGATGACAGAAAGAAGAACAAGAATGCCTGGCACAGTGTTTGGCATGAGAGACTAGATGAAAAACTCGTCAAGTACGCGGCCAAGGATGCTACACAAGCTACGAGATGTACAGGCGGATCGTTGACATGAGGAAGTGTCTTCTTCCTGCCCCAAATGAGGGATCGAGCCACAGAGCAGTGGCGGGAGCGTCACAAGAAGTAGATGACTAGACGATCGTTTCTCCTACTTTAGAATACATGCAATTGTTTATTGAGGATTGTGTGAATGATCTGTATACACTAGTATGCGTCGGTGCTATACAAACGGTTTTTAACCCCTTTCTGGGACGGCATTTGGAACCGTCACCTAGTGAGTGTGGGCGATAGGGGGGTCCTTCCCACACGACCCAGAAACTGTCGGGGATATGCCCTCCTGGCACACACGCTCGGCAAAATCAGGTCGTGTGCGACCGGCGAGCGCTCAAATACGGAAATACGTACAATAGAGCTAAAAAATACAATTATACAGGCGAAATTATTTCCGGTCGCAAGTACATCCCACACAGTCAGTCCCCGCTAAACGTTTCCGTTCGTATGTACATCCCACACAGTCGCTCCAAGATAAACGTTTCCGTTCACAGGTACATCACACATAAATTTTCCCGTTAAATCGTTTGTGATAGCGTTGCCATTGCACACGATATTAACAATTTTATCGTTTGCGTTATTGAATGCATCACACACGGTCCACAGAAGAATTTGTGTGGCAAAGGCTATCCATCACACACAGTTTTTATGTGGTAAACGTTTGCGCAAGGTGGCCTAACGCAAACAGTTTTCAAGAGAAAGTCATGTGTGATTGTTCATTGATCCAACATGGTTTATTCCTAGAAACTGTGTGCATTGCCTAACGTCATCGCCCATGGTATTTTTTGAATAATCGTCTGCAATAGCAAAACCCAATTAGCAGGCTAATTGCCCTATTATTAATAATCCATTTATTAATCTAATTGACATTCATATTAATCACATAATATATTTCATTTCCATATTAAGGAAGCAGAATTTCATAATTGAAATACATCAGAGTACAACATGATATAGCTTCAGCACTCAGCTACCCCATTACACAACTGCACCAGCACCAAGTTTCACATGCAACATGTAGAACCTTTCGAAATTAGCATCATAGACGGTATATAGACATATGCATCTCATCTGGAAAACTGCTGAAGCGGAAGGCGAATATTGATCCTTCATTCATGTTGAAGGTCTTTGCAACTTTAGGCCAGTACTTGTGGATGATTGATCATCCGTCCTTCGTCCTCTTCAGAAACACTTCAATATTGAACCGTGGGTGTTGTATGAAAACCTTCCTCGCCTCCTGACCATAGAGGTGGTTTGAGAGGTAATCATCAATGAACTGCTTTGGACAGGCCTGAAAACAAGGATGTGCATAAATATCTTCTCTATATTGGAAATGGGGCAAAGGAATAAAAAAAGGCAAGGTATAATAGTTAGTACCATCTTTTAGTGAACTAATGTCTTCTTCATTGTGTAGACAAAGATCTTGTTGGTTTTTGTCACTAATTTCTTTATCCTAACAATCTTTCTGAGTTTCTTGATTTGATTGATATTCATGGACAACTCATTTTCCCATATGCAAAAAGGGTCGAACAGTGGGTCAAAACCTCTGACAGCAGGACCTACATGTGCAAGACCAAATTGTTAAAAACCTAAATATTAGAATGGTTCCTGCAATCGCACAATAATGTGCTATTAGACAACGGACCATGCACGTGTTAACCTCGATTGTAAACCTCTGTGCTTCCCATTGTTTCCCTGGAACACATATAAGATAGTTAGTCATCAGGTTAAGTAAGGGTTCGCATGCTATCAGTAAAATATGTTGATGAAAAATAAGCACATTGCAGATTCATCAGATTAATTCAAGCCACATGGAAAACCCATTTATCCAAACCAAGCATGATTAAGAATTAGGAAATATAGCACTTGTATATGTTTCTCATGTATTAAGTGCAGCCAAATTTGATTTATTCCTCACATGCACAACAATACAAAATTCTACCCACGACAATTGGACATCGCATTGAAGAATTTAACCATGCAGTTAACTAAACACCACAACAAATGAACCAAACATTAACTGAGCACCACATTGCACAATATAACATACTCCTAATAGAAGATCAGACAGTTAACCAAACCAAGCATGCTTAACAACTTGGAAATATAGCAATTGTATTTGTTTCTCATGTATTCACTACAGCCAAATTCAATTTATTCCTCACATGGTATACAATAACAGAATGCACCCACAACTATTGAACATCCCATTGCAGAATTGAACCAAACAGTTAACTAAACACCACAACACAAATGAACCAAACGTTAACTGAGCACCACATTGCAAAATGTATAACCAAACCAAGCATGCTTGACAACTTGGAAACAATTGTATTCATTTCTCATGTATTTTGTAAAGATAAATTCGATTTATTTCTCACAGGAAGACAATACAAAATTGTAGCCTGAAGAATTGAACATCACATTTGCAGAACTGAACCAAACAGTTAACTCAAGACGACAACTAATTAACAAAACAGTTAATAAGTGAGCACCACACTGCACGACATATAGAACATATACACTAAAGCAACAGATTGCATGGTAAAATTAGATAGCACAATTCACTAGAATTTGTGAAGAAAAGGCAGGAGCAGCACACGCAATGGGTAAACCGAGCATGCTTAACCGACGTAGCTAGCAAATGTCAAGGTACTCCTCCAAGATCTGGGGGTCGGCACGAATGGCAGCCATCGCAACCACATCC
Source organism: Triticum aestivum (assembly GCF_018294505.1). Classification (NCBI taxonomy): domain Eukaryota; kingdom Viridiplantae; phylum Streptophyta; class Magnoliopsida; order Poales; family Poaceae; genus Triticum; species Triticum aestivum. The sequence continues at coordinate 254,544,044 of NC_057814.1, read as the reverse complement.
GTGTGTGCGGCCGCGATTTGCTTCTCCGCTGCCAAATGCTCCTTGAGATCCTGGCTATACTGCATGCACCAAGGCTTAGGGCATCGCTTATTTGGTGGAGGGGTCAGTGATTTGGGTTGAAGGTGTCGCGCTCGCGCCGGTGGTCGGGGCATGTGGGATGTGGAAGGAGGAGGAGGATGGGGGTCGGGTGTGGATTACCTACCTAGATAGACGAGGCCGAGCAGCGTGAAGGAGGGTCGCCGGCAAGGAGGCGGCGCTGTAAGCAAGGAGTGAAGGTTTCAACTTGGAAAGGAAGGCGGAAACAGGGGAAATGTGGATTTTGGTAAGGGGGCGGGGAGGTAGATATTTCCGCAGAAGCCGAAAATTTGGAATCGCTTCAACGAAAAAATTGGAGCGCAAAGTGTCATCAGACACGGTCGCTTATTCAGAACTATGTACGATATGTGAACATCACAAACAGTTCAGATAGCTTAACCCGTGTGTGATGAGGTTGAACGTCAAAAATTTTGGTTCGAATTTCCCTGGTTACAGTGGTCATCCACGTCATTGCATAATTTGGGTACACAAAGGAGACTACAGCACACCCACACTTCTTAATCGAGCAAGTTCAGCAATTAAACAGAGCTAGCTGACCTAAACATTACTCTAACAAATTAAAGACCGACGCTCTTAATTAAACAAAACAAAGAGTACTAGTACTATGGCTGGTGCTCGTCGATCTCCGCCGCCGCCTCCATGTCCAGCTCGCGCCCGACGGTCTCCTGGGGAAGGGGCTCCATGGCATCCATCACACCATACTCGGCAAGCATCTTGCCATCTGCGTCTGCCACCTCTTTGGAAAAGGCCGCCATGAGCTGGGCGTGGGTTGCCGACCATTGTCGGAGAAGCTTCATTCGATTTGTGCGGTGACCGCCACGAGCTGGGCGTGGGCAGCCTCGACATGGTCGTGGGCGGCCTCCATCAGGGCTAAGGTCGCCGCTGCGGAAAGGACAGCTGTTGTGCCGCTCTCGCCAGTTGCTATCCCCGAGGCAGATAGTGCTGCCACCACCTGAGAAGCAACAGCGGCCGTTTGGGCTGACTTGGCCGCCCGGTCGCAGATTGCAGCCGCGCTCATGCACCTTGTTAGCATGCGCATGGCGGCTGTGGCCGCGCTCTCGCCGGAGTGGGCCACCGAAGTTGCCTTCATGACGCGGGTCCACGTGCCCACCTTTCACCGGCGACGATTGAACAGTGAAATGATATTTGGCAAGCGAGCTAGTGTGCTTGAGACGTCGGCTGTGGACTGTAGCCGACGCACCTTCTCACGTAAGCCATAGGCGTACTATCCACCGACGGTGCTCCAGGATATTGTGTGCTGCATCTCACACGGTTGGTAGTAATAAACTGTCAACTGTGTGCAGTCTACTTGAGTTTTCATGTTGAATTGAATTACATAATGGGGTCACAGCGGCAATGGACGGTGTTTGAATTGCTAGACCTTTTATTCACAGTGAACATGCAACTATATGTGTGTCGTAAAAGAATTGGAATTATTCAGGGTTCGTTTGAACATTTTATACATTAAATTGGTTTCTAGCCATTTCAGGTGCACAATTCAAAATTAAACTACATGCACATGCTCCGGTGCACCAACATGGGTTGTAAAATCATATATGTGTCCATGGGTTTATGCTTATGTCCCATGCAAGAAATGGGATGAAATTCGAACACCACGGCACCGTGGCTCTCCGGCAAACGTCGATGTACTTGCTTTTGTAATTCTAGTAAATCCAAAATTCATCCAAAATTCATGAAACTTGGCATGCTATCATGGAGCGGCATCAACATACCGTGGTAAAAATTGTGTCCCATTTGGGGCAGGTTTGGGTATAAGCTTCTCATAAACCAGAACTTCTCACAACAAGTGTGATGGTTTCGGTAGGGAACGTTTCACCTTTCTGGACGAAACGATATCCGTTGCCTCTTCTCGATTTCAAATTTTTTTCCTAGTGTCAACATAGAACAACAGGAGTGTTGTGTCAATTTTGGGGATTTTTCGGGGTTCGCTTGGACATTTTTATACATTAACTGAGTTTTCAATGCATTCATGTGCATAATTCAAATTTGAACTACATGCACATGCTCTAATGCATATAAATTGGTAGAAAACTCAAATCCGTGTCCTTGGTTGCATGCTTAGGTCCCATGCAAGAAATGGGAATGAATGTCAAACACCCTTCCACCGTCACTTGGCCGCAAACATTGAGATACCTGGTTTTTAAATTCTATTAAATCCAAAACTCGTCAGAAATTCATGAAACCTAGCATGCTATCACAGAGTGGCATCAACATGTCGTGGTAAAATTTTTGTCCCATTTGGGGCAGGTTTGGGTATATGCTTCTCACAAACCACAGCTTCTCACAACAAGCATGATGGTTTCGATAGGGAACGTCCCACCTTTGGGGACGAAACGATATCCATTGCCTCTTAATGCTTTCAATTTTTTTCTCGTGTCAACATAGAACAACAGGAGTGTTGTGTCAATTTTTGTGATTTTTCGGGGTTCGTTTGGACATTTTTATGCATTAACTGAGTTTTCAATGCATTTATGTGCATAGTTAAAATTTGAAATACATGCACATGCTCCAGTGCATATAAATTGGTTGAAAATCAAATTTGTGTCCTTGGGTGCATGCTTAGGTCCGATGCAAGAAATGGGAATGAATTTCAAACACCAGGGCACCATTGATTGCCGGCAAAACATTGAGATACCTGGTTTTTAAATTCTATTAAATCCAAAACTTGTCTGAAATTCATGAAACTTGGCATGCTATCATGGAATGGCACCCGACATGCTGTGGTATTTTTCGTGTCCATTTTGAGAGAAGGCCCACTCGAATAATGACAGCCAACAAAGGCATTTTGAAAAAATAGCTGCCACTTTAATATCTCAAACGTTTGTCTAATTCAAACCGTGTGCGTTCTGTTAACCATTCACTTGACGCCACGTGTCTTGGCTTTAATGGCTGTAGGAGGTGCCGTGCGTACAGCTGCTTGACCTTGACTGAACGGGAGGCGTGCGAGCGCAGTCCGGTGCGTAGGCTGACCGAGAGGCGTGCAAGTTGTCCTTGAATGCGCAGGCTCACCGGGAAGCGTGCGAGCTATACGCTATGCAGGCTCACTGGGAAACGAGCCCTTTGACTTCCATGGCCGCCTGCCTTCCTCTCCGTGTGTGCGCCCCCTCAGCAGCATGGGACACTGCCGTCGACTACGGCGTTCCGGAGGACGACAACGACAACGACAGCACTGCACGCCGCCTCCGCCGCCACCGAAAATAGTTTTTTTTTCTTGTGTTTAATACTGTATCTCGATCATATGAATATAAATTCACAGTATGACTGAATGAAAGATATGGTTTGAGCAAACTTGCGTTTTTCTCTCTTAATGTACAGACTTATCAAACGATTTTCTTTTGAAAAAAAGGTCAATGGTTTTTAAATATAAAACACTCATCGCAAACATTTTAGTTAGAACACCCCTATGCAAACCGGGAGCTTCCCAGGAAGCCAAGGGAAAATGTACCGAGCAGGATTTTTGCGGCTCTTGATCACAAACATTTTAGATAGAACACCGTATGCAAAGTGAGAGCAGGATTTGTGCATCTCTCAATGCAAACGGTTCTTCTGGATGACCCGTGTGCAACCACTTACAAACAATTTGGCAAGATTTGCATCTGTCATATTGGGTATGTTGCCATTTGTCAAACTGGAAAGATTGACATTTCTTGATCTAGTAATATTGCCATTTGTCAACCTTGTAACACTGCGATTTGTCAAAATATGAAGCTAAAAATCACTAGCAGTATCTAATTTTTGCAACTAAAATTCAGTAATTAAGCATAGATTTCATTCATAGATTAAGCAGTCGTTCTTAATTTATACAAATAGTTCAACTCGATAGCTGAACCGACCAAACTTTTCCCCAATTGTTGCCAATCACGTACTGAAATAGCTAGTTCAACTATTTATACTAGCTAATTTTAAGTACGTTGTACAGTTCCACCACATCTATAGTCAGATGAACTGAGAAAAATAGCCCCTAAATACTACTACTAATGCGGAGGGGCTTACTTCCAGCTGCCTCTCCTCTGCCGAGCACGCTCAGTAAGAGGCAGAGGAGAAGGAGCCTACTGACGAGCTGGGCAACCGCAATACAGTGCCTGCTGCTGTTGCAGCTTCAGCGACGCTCACCTCGAACGCCCTCTGCTGCTCCAGATGACCCCTCTTGAACTGGTGGTTCTCCTCGTAGATCTCCTGATTCCTCGTCTCTGAGGCGGCGTGTGCCGCGGCCACGGCGGCGGTAAGGCTCTTTGCGTGCTCGACGAGGCACTCCTCCTCCTCCCACGGGAACTCGGTGTAGCGTGCAAGGTCGTTGATGCACGTGCGGGCATCCACCTCTGCCTCCCGCCTTCGGGCGGCGGTGGCGGAGTGGGTGATGACCCCGGCGGTCGACGGTGGGCTGGCGGCCATGGCAGCCGACGATGGGGTGGCGGCCACGGCCACCACCTCCCGCCTTCGGGCCGTGGTGGCGGAGCGGGTGATGGCCACGGTGGCCGGCAGTAGGGTGGCGGCCACGATGGCCACCTCCCGCCTTTGGGCCGCGGTGGCGGAGTGGGTGATGACCCTGGCTTTCGACGGTGGTGTGGCGGCAACGGTGGTCGGCAACAGCTGCCGACGGGCACCGGCGGTGGAGCGTGTGGTGGGTGTTCCGCGCACACCCAACAGCGACGCCACGCGCACTACACTACACCAGAGACTGCGCTGCCGCCGTGATGTAGCCTCCGAGCTGGAGCTGTCCTCTGATGATGGCGGAGTGGCTGAGCGACGACGATGGACCGGTGCCATTGGCTATTGTGGGAGAAGCAGACGAGATAAGCTACAGGGAGGGAGTGGAAAGTGCGACGCAGGACTCGCCGGCCGTGAGGGTTTTTATAGCAGGCCGGTAAGCATTGGGATTTTGGGGGATTTCACCGAGTCGGGCGGGAACCTGCGAGGTTGCGCGGGAACGGGCTCACCGACGATTCATTGGTGCCACCGTTTGGCCAAAAGAACGCCCCCGCGCGCTGCGCAAGCTTGCGCTGTAAGCCGTCTGCAGCAACGGGGTGACAAGACGTGCGAGAGGAGGACGAAAGGCCACGTACACATACGGTTAATAAAAAATGTTTGCGACTTAATTACCTACTATACCCCCGTCCTGGTTTATAAGTATGATTTAACTAATAAAATACGAATGCATGTCGCCAAAGATTATATAGTTGGATTCTTATTTGAACATAGTTTCCAATTATATAATTTTTATAACATGCATTAACATTTTGTTGGTTAAATTTGAGGGCAAAGTATAGCACAGAATATAAAGGAGACTGATACGTTGGATAATTTTTGATTGCTCCATGCTATATTATCTTCCGTTTTGGACATTATTGGGCTTTATTATTCACTTTTATATTATTTTTGGGACTAACCTATTAACCGGAGGCCCAGCCTAGAATTGTTTTTTTTTGCCTATTTCAGAGTTTCGCAGAAAAAGAATATCAAACGGAGTCCAAACGGAATGAAACCTTCGGGAACGTGATTTTTGGAACGAACATGATCCAGGAGACTTGGACCCTACGTCAAGCAACCAACAGGGAAGCCACGAGGTAGGGGGGCGCGCCCTCCACCCTCGTGGGCCCCCTGTTGCTCCACCGACGTACTTCTTCCTCCTATATATACCTACGTACCCCCAAACGACCAGATACGGAGCCAAAAACCTAATTCCACCGCCGCAACTTTCTGTACCTACGAGATCCCATCTTGGGGCCTGTTTCGGAGCTCCGCCGGAGGGGGCATCGATCACGGAGGGCTTCTACATCAACACCATAGCCCCTCCGATGAAGTGTGAGTAGTTTACCTCAGACCTTCGGGTCCATAGTTAGTAGCTAGATGGATTCTTCTCTCTTTTTGGATCTCAATACAATGTTCTCCCCCTCTCTCGTGGAGATCTATTCGATGTAATCTTCTTTTGCGGTGTGTTTGTTGACACCGATGAATTCTGGGTTTATGATCAAGTTTATCTATAAACAATATTTGAATCTTCTGAATTCTTTTATGTATGATTGGTTATCTTTGCAAGTCTCTTTGAATTATCAGTTTGGTTTGGCCTATTAGATTGATCTTTCTTGCAATGGGAGAAGTGCTTAGCTTTGGGTTCAATCTTGCGGTGTCCTTTCCCAGTGACAGTAGGGGCAGCAAGGCACGTATTGTATTGTTGCCATCGAGGATAACAAGATGGGGTTTTTATCATATTGCATGAATTTATTCCTCTACATCATGTCATCTTGCTTAAGGCGTTACTCTGTTCTTATGAACTTAATACTCTAGATGCATGCTGGATAGCGGTCGATGTGTGGAGTAATAGTAGTAGATGCAGGCAGGAGTCGGTCTACTTGTCTCGGACGTGATGCCTATATACATGATCATACCTAGATATTCTCATAACTATGCTCAATTCTGTCAATTGCTCAACAGTAATTTGTTGACCCACCGTAAAATACTTATGCTCTTGAGAGAAGCCACTAGTGAAACCTATGGCCCCGGGGTCTATCTTCATCATATTAATATTTCAACACTTAGTTATTTCCGTTGCTTTTTACTTTGCTTTTATTTTACTTTGCATATTTATCATAAAAATACCAAAAATATTATCCTATCATATCTATCAGATCTCACTCTCGTAAGTGACCGTGTAGGGATTGACAACCCCTTATCATGTTGGTTGCGAGGATTTATTTGTTTGTGTAGGTGCGAGGGACTCGCGCGTAGCGTCCTACTGGATTGATACCTTGGTTCTCAAAAACTGAGGGAAATACTTACGCTACTTTGCTGCATCACCCTTTCCTCTTCAAGGGAAAACCAACGCAGTGCTCAAGAGGTAGCAAGAAGGATTTCTGGCGCCGTTGCCGGGGAGGTCTATGCAAAAGTCAACATACCAAGTACCCATCACAAACCCTTATCTCCCGCATTACATTATTTGCCATTTGCCTCTCGTTTTCCTCTCCCCCACTTCACCCTTGCCATTTTATTCGCCCTTTTTCCGTTCGTCTTTTCGTTTGCCTTGATGTCTTACTTGGCTCGTTTGCTCGTTTGGTTGAAATAGTTGAGTATTTATTCCTAAACAGAGAAGCTAATATCTATGGATCCTCATCCACTTGCCAATCTTTTTAAGAGATCCAATTATGATGAACCAATTCCTAGTGATTTGGATGCACTAGATTATCTTTATAAGGTCTTGCTTGAAATCCGTGAACCTAAAAATTGTGATGAAGTGCTTTATGAAGTGATTCACGATAGATCTTTGAATAAAAAGCATGATTGCAATGATGTTACTATAAATTCTCTTGATGTCACTTGTGCTAATAATATGCAAAACCCTAAGCTTGGGGATGCTAGTTTTGCTATGTCTACTATTTGTTGCAATGATCATGATTAGGGTGATTCTTCTTATGATCTTGAAAATTTATTTAAGCCCCATGATGAACATGAGATTGATAATAATGTTCGCAATAATATTGAAAGTGGGTTTGGAAGAGTGTCAACTTTAGATCCCACATATTTGGATAATGTTCAATCTTATGAAGTTTTTGATAAAAGTGGGTTTGGAGAGGTCTTGACTTCAGTTAATGTTAATCCCACTATTTCGGAAGAATGTCAACTTTGCATGCATATGGATCATGTAGAGAAAATTTTATGTGATAGCTATATTGTTGAATTTGATTTTGATCCTACATGTAATTATTATGAGAGAGGAAAATATGGTTGTAGGAATTTTCATGTTACTAAATTACCTCTCGTCATGTTGAGATTGCTACATCTCTTTCTTCTTCCTTGCATATGCCAATTTTTGCTTGCTATGATAATTTGTTTGCTTATAAAATTCCTATGCATAGGAAGTATGTTTGACTTAGATGTGTTTGTCATGTGTTTTATGATGCTCTTTTTGCGCTTCAATTCTTGTCTTTCATGTGAGCATCATTAAAATTATCAATGCCTAGCTAAAAGGCTTTAAAGAAAAACGCTTGTTGGGAGACAACCCAATATTTTTACTTGCTGTTATCCAATAAATATTTGATCTAGCCTCTGTTTGGATGTGTTTTTATGTTTTAATTAGTGTTTGTGCCAAGTTAAACCTATAGGATCTTCTTGGATGATAGTTATTTGATCTTGCAGAAATTTCCAGAAACTTTCTGTACACGAAAATAATTGTTAAAAATCACCAGAACGTGATAAAATATTTATTCCAGTTGCTGATGATCAATAAACAAATTTTCTAGGTCGTCCTATTTTGGCTGATTTTTTAGAGTTTCAGAAGTTTGCGTTAGTTACAGATTACTACAGACTGTTCTGTTTTTGACAGATTCTGTTTTTCGTGTGTTGTTTTCTTATTTTGATGAATCTATGGCTAGTAAAATAGTTTATAAACCATATAGAATTTGCAATACATTAGATTTAACACCAATATAAATAAATAATGAGTTCATTACAGTACCTTGAAGTGGTCTTTTGTTTTCGTTCGCTAACGGAGCTCACAAGATTTTCTGCTGAGTTTTGTGTTGTGAAGTTTTCAAGTTTTGGGTGAAAGATTTGATGGATTATGGAACAAGGAGTGGCAAGAGCCTAAGCTTGGGGATGCCCATGGCACCCCCAAGATAATCTAAGGACACCAAAAATCCAAAGCTTGGGGATGCCCCGGAAGGCATCCCCTCTTTCGTCTACTTCCATCGGTAACTTTACTTGGAGCTATATTTTTATTCACCACATGATATGTGTTTTGCTTGGAGCGTCTTGTATGATTTGAGTCTTTATTTGTTAGTTTACCACAATCATCTTTGCTGTACACACTTTTTGAGAGAGACACACATGATTCGGAAATTATTAGAATACTCTATGTGCTTCACTTATATCTTTTGAGTTATATAGTTTTGCTCTAGTACTTCACTTATATCTTTTAGAGCACGGTGGTGGATTTGTTTTATAGAAACTATTGCTCTCTCATGATTCACTTAGATTATTTTGAGAGTCTTAAATAGCATGGTAATTTGCTTAAATAATCCTAATATGCTAGGTATTCAAGATTAGTGAAACCTTTCTTATGAGTGTGTTGAATACTATGAGAAGTTTGATGCTTGATAATTGTTTTGAGATATAAAGATTGTAATATTAGAGTCATGCTAGTTGAGTAGTTGTGAATTTGAGAAATACTTGTGTTAAAGTTTGTGATTCCCGTAGCATGCACGTATGGTGAACCGTTATGTCATGAAGTCGGAGCATAATTTATTTATTGATTGTCTTCCTTATGAGTGGCGGTCGGGGACGAGCGATGGTCTTTTCCTACCAATCTATCCCCCTAGGAGCATGCGCGTAATACTTTGCTTTGATAACTTGTAGATTTTTGCAATAAGTATATGAGTTCTTTATGACTAATGTTGAGTCCATGGATTATACGCGCTTTTCTCCCTTCCACCATTGCTAGCCTCTCTAATACCGCGCACTTTTTCACCGGTATTATACACCCACCATAAACCTTCCTCAAAACAGCCACCATACCTACCTATCATGGCATTTCCATAGCCATTCCGAGATATATTGCCATGCAACTTACCACCGTTCCGATTATTATGACACACTCCATCATTGTCATATTGCTTCGTGATACGTCTCCAACGTATCTATAATTTTTTATTGCTCCATGCTATATTATCTACTGTTTTGGACAATATTGGGCTTTATTATCCACTTTTATATTATTTTGGGGACTAACCTATTAACCGGAGGCCCAGCCCAGAATTGCTGTTTTTTGCCTATTTTAGAGTTTCGCAGAAAAAGAATATCAAACGAAGTCCAAACGGAATGAAACCTTCGGGAGCGTGATTTTTGGAACGAACATGATCCAGGAGACTTGGACCCTACGTAAGAGAAGCTTCCAGGAGGCCACGAGGTAGGGGGCGCACCCTCCACCCTCGTGGGCCCCATGTTGCTCCACCGACGTACTTCTTCCTCCTATATATACCTACGTACCCCCAAACGATCAAATACGGAGCCAAAAACCTAATTCCACCGCCGCAACCTTCTGTACCCATGAGATTCCATCTTAGGGCCTGTTCCGGAGCTCCGCCGGAGGGGGCATCCATCACGGAGGGCTTCTCCGATGATGTGTGAGTAGTTTACCTTAGACCTTTGGGTCCATAGTTAGTAGCTAGATGGATTCTTCTCTCTTTTTGGATCACAATACAATGTTCTCCCCCTCTCTCGTGGAGATCTATTCGATGTAATCTTCTTTTTCTGGTGTGTTTGTTGAGACCTATGAATTGTGGATTTATGATCAAGTTTATCTATGAACAATATTTGAATCTTCTCTGAATTCTTTTATGTATGATTGGTTATCTTTGCAAGTCTCTTCGAATTATCAGTTTGATTTGGCCTACTAGATTGATCTTTCTTGCAATGGGAGAAGTGCTTGGCTTTGGGTTCAATCTTGCGGTGTCCTTTCCCAGTGACAGTAGGGGCAGCAAGGCACGTATTGTATTGTTGCCATCGAGGATAACAAGATGGGTTTTTTTATCATATTGCATGAATTTATCCCTCTACGTCATGTCATCTTGCTTAAGGCGTTACTCTATTTTCATAAACTTAATACTCTAGATGCATGCTGGATAGCGGTCGATGAGTGGAGTAATAGTAGTAGATGCAGGCAGGAGTCGGTCTACTTGTCTCGGACGTGATGCCTATATACATGATCATACCTAGATATTCTCATAACTATGCTCAATTATGTCAATTGCTCAACAGTAATTCGTTCACCCACCGTAAAATACTTATGCTCTTGAGAGAAGCCACTAGTGAAACCTATGGCCCCCGGGTCTATCTTCATCATATTAATCTTCCAACACTTTGTTATTACCTTTTTTTACTTTGCTTTTATTTTACTTTGCATCTTTATCACAAAAATACCAAAAATATTATCCTATCATATCTATCAGATCTCACTCTCGTAAGTGACCGTGAAGGGATTGACAACCCCTTATCGCGTTGGTTGCGAGGATTTATTAGTATTGTGCAGGTGCGAGGGACTCACGCGTAGCCTCCTACTGGATTGATACCTTGGTTCTCAAAAACTGAGGGAAATACTTACGCTACTTTGCTGCATCACCCTTTCCTCTTCAAAGGAAAACCAACGCAGTGCTCAAGAGGTAGCACTTCGCATGATCATGTAGTTGACATTGTATTGGCAAAGCCACCGTTCATAATTCTTTCATACATGTCACTCTTGATTCATTGCATATCCCGGTACACCGCCGGAGGCATTCATATAGAGTCATATTTTGTTCTAAGTATTGAGTTGTAATTTTTGAGTTGTAAGTAAATAAAAGTGTGATGATCATCATTTTTTAGAGCATTGTCCCAAGTGAGGAAAGGATGGTGGAGACTATGATTCCCCCACAAGTCGGGATGAGACTCCGGACGATATAAAAAAGGCCATAAAAAAAGAAAAAAAAAGGCCCAAATAAAAAATGAGAGAAAAAAGAGAGAAGGGACAATGTTACTATCCTTTTACCACACTTGTGCTTCAAAGTAGCACCATGATCTTCATGATAGAAAGTCTCTCATTTTATCACTTTCATATACTAGTGGAAATTTTTCATTATAGAACTTGGCTTGTATATTCCAATGATGGGCTTCCTCAAAATGCCCTAGGTCTTCGTGAGCAAGCGAGTTGGATGCACACCCACTTAGTTTCTTTTGTTGAGCTTTCATATACTTATAGCTCTAGTGCATTCGTTGCATGGCAATCCCTACTCACTCACATTGATATCTATTGATGGGCATCTCCATAGCCCGTTGATACGCCTAGTTGATGTGAGACTATCTTCTCCTTTTTTTTGTCTTCTCCACAACCACCATTCTATTCCACATATAGTGCTATGTCCATGGCTCACGCTCATGTATTGCGTGAAGATTGAAAATTTTTGAGAACGTCAAAAGTATGAAACAATTGCTTGGCTTGTCGTCGGGGTTGTGCATGATTTAAATACTTTGTGTGGTGAAGATAGGGCATAGCCAGACTATATGATTTTGTAGGGATAACTTTCTTTGGCCATGTTATTTTGAGAAGACATAATTGCTTAGTTAGTATGCTTGAAGTATTATTATTTTTATGTCAATATTGAACTTTTGTCTTGAATCTTTTGGATCTAAATATTCATACCACAATTAAGAAGAATTACATTGAAATTATGCCAAGTAGCACTCCGCATCAAAAATTCTGTTTTTATCATTTACCTACTCTAGGACGAGCAGGAATTAAGCTTGGGGATGCTTGATACGTCTCCAACGTATCTATAATTTTTGATTGCTCCATGCAATATTATCTTCCGTTTTGGACATTATTGGACTTTATTATTCACTTTTATATTATTTTTGGGACTAACCTATTAACCGGAGGCCCAGCCCAGAATTGTTGTTTTTTGCCTATTTCAGAGTTTCGCAGAAAAAGAATATCAAACGGAGTCCAAACGGAATAAAACCTTCGGGAACGTGAATTTTGGAACGAACATGATCCAGGAGACTTGGACCCTACGTCAAGCAACCAACAGGGAAGCCACGAGGTAGGGGGCGCGCCCTCCACCCTCGTGGGCCCCCTGTTGCTCCACCGACGTACTTCTTCCTCCTATATATACCTACGTACCCCCAAACGACCAGATACGGAGCCAAAAACCTAATTCCACCGCCGCAACTTTCTGTACCTACGAGATCCCATCTTGGGGCCTGTTCCGGAGCTCCGCCGGAGGGGGCATCGATCACGGAGGGCTTCTACATCAACACCATAGCCCCTCCGATGAAGTGTGAGTAGTTTACCTCAGACCTTCGGGTCCATAGTTAGTAGCTAGATGGCTTCTTCTCTCTTTTTGGATCTCAATACAATGTTCTCCCCCTCTCTCGTGGAGATCTATTCGATGTAATATTCTTTTGCGGTGTGTTTGTTGAGACCGATGAATTGTGGGTTTATGATCAAGTTTATCTATGAACAATATTTGAATCTTCTGAATTCTTTTATGTATGATTGGTTATCTTTGCAAGTCTCTTCGAATTATCAGTTCGGTTTGGCCTACTAGATTGATCTTTCTTGCAATGGGAGAAGTGCTTAGCTTTGGGTTCAATCTTGCGGTGTCCTTTCCCAGTGACTGTAGGGGCAGCAAGGCACGTATTGTATTGTTGCCATCTGTTGGTAATCGTAGCATAATTTAAAATTTTCCTACGCTCACCAAGATGCATCTATGGAGTCTACTAGCAACGAGGGGAAAGGAGTGCATCTACATACCCTTGTAGATCGCGAGCGGAAGCGTTCCAATGAACGTGGATGACGGAGTCGTACTCGCCGTGATCCAAATCACCGATGACCGAGTGCCGAACGGACGGCACCTCCGCGTTCAACACACGTACGGTGCAGCGACGTTTCCTCCTTCTTGATCCAGCAAGGGGAAGGAGAGGTTGATGGAGATCCAACAGCACGACGGCGTGGTGGTGGATGTAGCGGGTCTCCGGCAGGGCTTTGCCGAGCTTCTGCGAGAGAGAGAGAGAGAGAGAGGTGTTGCAGGGGAGGAGGGAGGCGCCCAAGGCTGTGTGTTGCTGCCCTCCCTCCCCCCTTTATATAGGCCCCCTTGGGAGGGGGGCCGGCCAAAAACCCATCTAGGGTTGGGGGGGCGGCGGCCAAGGGGTGGAAAGGGGTGCCTTGCCCCCCCAAGGTAAGGGGGAAGCTCCCCCCCTTAGGGTTCCCAACCCTAGGCGCATGGGGGGAGGCCCAAGGGGGGCACCCCAGCCCACTAAGGGCTAGTTCCCTTCCACTTTCAGCCCACGGGGCCCTCCGGGATAGGTGGCCCCACCCGGTGGACCCCCGGGACCCTTCCGGTGGTCCCGGTACAATACCGGTAACCCCCGAAACTTTCCCGGTGGCCGAAACTTGACTTCCTATATATAATTCTTCACCTCCGGACCATTCCGGAACCTCTCGTGATGTCCGGGATCTCATCCGGGACTCTGAACAACTTTCGAGTTTCCGCATACATATATCTCTACAACCCTAGCGTCACCGAACCTTAAGTGTGTAGACCCTACGGGTTCAGGAGACATGCAGACATGACCGAGACGCCTCTCCGGTCAATAACCAACAGCGGGATCTAGATACCCATGTTGGCTCCCACATGTTCCACGATGATCTCATCGGATGAACCACGGTGTCGAGGATTCAATCAATCCGTATGCAATTCCCTTGTCAATCGGTATGTTACTTGCCCGAGATTCGATCGTCGGTATCCCAATACCTTGTTCAATCTCGTTACCGGCAAGTCTCTTTACTCTTACCGCAATGCATGATCCCGTGACTAACGCCTTAGTCACATTGAGCTCATTATGATGATGCATTACCGAGTGGGCCCAGAGATACCTCTCCGTCACACGGAGTGACAAATCCCAGTCTCGATCCGTGCCAACCCAACAGACACTTTCGGAGATACCCGTAGTGCACCTTTATAGTCACCCAGTTACGTTGTGACGTTTGGCACACCCAAAGCACTCCTACGGTATCCGGGAGTTGCACGATCTCATGGTCTAAGGAAAAGATACTTGACATTGGAAAAGCTCTAGCAAACGAAACTACACGATCTTTTATGCTATGCTTAGGATTGGGTCTTGTCCATCACATCATTCTTCTAATGATGTGATCCCGTTATCAATGACATCCAATGTCCATAGTCAGGAAACCATGACTATCTGTTGATCAACGAGCTAGTCAACTAGAGGCTTACTAGGGACACGTTGTGGTCTATGTATTCACACATGTATTACGATTTCCGGACAATACAATTATAGCATGAACAATAGACAATTATCATGAACAAAGAAATATAATAATAACCATTTATTATTGCCTCTAGGGCATATTTCCAACAGTCTCCCACTTGCACTAGAGTCAATAATCTAGTTACATTGTGATGAATCGAACACCCATTGCGTCCTGGTGTTGATCATGTTTTGCCCTAGGGAGAGGTTTAGTCAACGGATCTGCTACATTCAGGTCCGTATGTACTTTACAAATATCTATGTCTCCATTTTGAACACTTTCACGAATGGAGTTGAAGCGACGCTTGATATGCCTGGTCTTCCTGTGAAACCTGGGCTCCTTCGCAAGGGCAATAGCTCCAGTGTTGTCACAGAAGAGAGTCATTGGGCCCGACGCATTGGGAATCACCCCTAGGTCGGTAATGAACTCCTTCATCCAGACTGCTTCCTGTGCTGCCTCCGAGGCTGCCATGTATTCCGCTTCACATGTAGATCCCGCCACGACGCTTTGCTTGCAACTGCACCAGCTTACTGCTCCTCTATTCAATATATACACGTATCCGGTCTGTGACTTCGAGTCATCCAGATCTGTGTCGAAGCTAGCGTCGACGTAACCCTTTACGACGAGCTCTTCGTCACCTCCATAAACGAGAAACATATCCTTAGTCCTCTTCAGGTACTTCAGGATATTCTTGACCGCTGTCCAGTGTTCCTTGCCGGGATTACTTTGGTACCTTCCTACCAAACTTACGGCAAGGTTTACATCAGGTCTGGTACACAGCATGGCATACATAATAGACCCTATGGCCGAGGCATAGGGGATGACACTCATCTCTTCTATATCTTGTGCCGTGGTCGGGCATTGAGCCGTGCTCAATTGCACACCTTGCAATACAGGCAAGAACCCCTTCTTGGACTGATCCATACTGAACTTCTTCAATATCTTGTCAAGGTATGTACTCTATGAAAGACCAATGAGGCGTCTTGATCTATCTCTATAGATTTTGATGCCTAATATATAAGCAGCTTCTCCAAGGTCCTTCATTGAAAAACACTTATTCAAATAGGCCTTTATACTTTCCAAGAATTCTATATCATTTCCCATCAATAATATGTCATCCACATATAATATGAGAAATGCTACAGAGCTCCCACTCACTTTCTTGTAAACACAGGCTTCTCCATAAGTCTGTGTAAACCCAAACGCTTTGATCATCTCATCAAAGCGAATGTTCCAACTCCGAGATGCTTGCACCAGCCCATAGATTGAGCGTTGGAGCTTGCATACTTTGTTAGCATTCTTAGGATCGACAAAACCTTCCGACTGCATCATATACAACTCTTCCTTAAGGAAGCCATTAAGGAATGCCGTTTTGACGTCCATCTGCCATATCTCATAATCATAGTATGCGGCAATTGCTAACATGATTCGGACGGACTTCAGCTTCGCTACGGGTGAGAAAATCTCATCGTAGTCAACCCCTTGAACTTGTCGATAACCCTTAGCGACAAGTCGAGCTTTGTAGATGGTCACATTACCATCTGCGTCCGTCTTCTTCTTAAAGATCCATTTGTTTTCTATGGCTCGCCGCTCATCGGGCAAGTCTGTCAAAGTCCATACTTTGTTTTCATACATGGATTCTATCTCGGATTTCATGGCTTCTAGCCATTTGTCGGAATCCGGGCCCACCATCGCTTCTTCATAGTTCGAAGGTTCACCGTTGTCTAACAACATGATTTCCAGGACAGGGTTGCCGTACCACTCTGGTGCGGAACGTGTCCTTGTGGACCTACGAAGTTCAGTGACTTGATCTGAAGCTTCATGATCATCATCATTAACTTCCTCCCCAGTCGGTGTAGGCACCACAGGAACATTTTCCCGCGCTGCGCTACTTTCCGGTTCGGAAGGGGTGACTATCACCTCATCAAGTTCCACTTTCCTCCCACTCAATTCTTTCGAGAGAAACTCCTTCTCCAGAAAGGACCCGTTCTTGGCAACGAAGATCTTGCCTTCGGATCTGAGGTAGAAGGTATACCCAATAGTTTCCTTAGGGTATCCTATGAAGACGCATTTTTCCGATTTGGGTTCGAGCTTTTCAGGTTGAAGTTTCTTGACATAAGCATCGCATCCCCAAACTTTTAGAAACGACAGCTTAGGTTTCTTCCCAAACCATAATTCATACGGTGTCGTCTCAACTGATTTCGACGGAGCCCTATTTAAAGTGAATGCGGCAGTCTATAAAGCATAACCCCAAAATGAGAGCGGTAAATCGGTAAGAGACATCATAGATCGCACCATATCCAATAGAGTGCGATTACGACGTTCGGACACACCGTTTCTCTGAGGTGTTCCAGGCGGCGTGAGTTGTGAAACAATTCCACATTTCCTTAAGTGTGTACCAAATTCGTGACTTCAATATTCTCCACCACGATCTGATCGTAAGAATTTTATTTTTCTGTCACGCTGATTCTCAACTTCACTCTGAAATTCCTTGAACTTTTCAAAGGTTTCAGACTTGTGTTTCATTAGGTAGACATACCCATATCTACTTAAATCATCAGTGAGAGTGAGAACATAACGATATCCTCCACGAGCCTCAACACTCATTGGACCACACACATCGGTATGTATGATTTCCAATAAGTTGGTTGCTCGCTCCATTGTTCCGGAGAACGGAGTCTTGGTCATCTTACCCATGAGGCATGGTTCGCACGTGTCAAATGATTCGTAATCAAGAGACTCCAAAAGTCCATCTGCATGGAGCTTCTTCATGCGCTTGACACCAATGTGACCAAGGCGGCAGTGCCACAAGTATGTGGGACTATCGTTATCAACTTTATATCTTTTGGTATTCACACTATGAACATGTGTAACATCACGTTCGAGATTCATCAAAAATAAACCATTGACCAGCGGGGCATGACCATAAAACATATTTCTCAAATAAACAGAACAACCATTATTCTCGGATTTAAATGAGTAGCCATCTCGAATTAAACGAGATCCAGATACAATGTTCATGCTCAAAGCTGGCACTAAATTACAATTATTGAGGTTTAAAACTAATCCCGTAGGTAGATGCAGAGGTAGCGTGCCGACGGCGATCACATCGACCTTGGAACCATTCCCGACGCGCATCGTCACCTCATCCTTTGCCAGTCTCCGTTTATTCCGTAGTTCCTGTTTTGAGTTACAAATATGAGCAACCGCACCGGTATCAAATACCCAGGAGCTACTATGAGTACTGGTAAGGTACACATCAATTACATGTATATCACATATACCTTTGGCGTTGCCGGCCTTCTTGTCCGCTAAGTATTTGGGGCAGTTCCGCTTCCAGTGACCACTTCCCTTGCAATAAAAGCACTCAGTCTCGGGCTTGGGTCCATGCTTTGACTTCTTCCCATTAACTGGTTTACCGGGCGCGGCAACTCCCTTGCCGTCCTTCTTGAAGTTCTTCTTACCCTTGCCCTTCTTGAACTTAGTGGTTTTATTCACCATCAACACTTGATGTTCTTTTCTGATCTCTACCTCAGCTGATTTCAGCATTGAATATACCTCAGGAATGGTCTTTTCCATCCCCTGCATATTGTAGTTCATCACAAAGCTCTTGTAGCTTGGTGGAAGCGACTGGAGGATTCTGTCAATGACCGCGTCATCCGGGAGATTAACTCCCAGCTGAGACAAGCGGTTGTGCAACCCAGACATTCTGAGTATGTGCTCACTAACAGAACTGTTCTCCTCCATTTTATAGCTGAAGAACTTGTCGGAGACATCATATCTCTCGACCCGGGCATGAGCTTGAAAAACTAATTTCAGCTCCTCGAACATCTCATATGCTCCATGTTTCTCAAAACGCTTTTGGAGACCCGGTTCTAGGCTGTAAAGCATACCGCACTGAACGAGGGAGTAATCATCAGCACGTGATTGCCAAGCGTTCATAACATCTTGGTTCTCTGGGATTGGTGCTTCACCTAGCGGTGCTTCTAAGACATAATCTTTCTTGGCTACTATGAGGATGAGCCTCAGGTTCCGGACCCAGTCCGTATAGTTGCTGCCATCATCTTTCAGCTTGGTTTTCTCTAGGAACGCGTTGAAATTGAGGACAACGTTGGCCATTTGATCTACAATACATAGTGTAAAGATTTTAGACTAAGTTCATGATAATTAAGTTCATCTAATCAAATTATATAATGAACTCCCACTCAGATAGACATCCCTCTAGTCATCTAAGTGAAACATGATCCGAGTTTAACTAGGCCGTGTCCGATCATCACGTGAGACGGACTAGTCAAGATCGGTGAACATCTCCATGTTGATCGTATCTTTTATACGACTCATGCTCGACCTTTCGGTCCTCCGTGTTCCGAGGCCATGTCTGTACATGCTAGGCTCGTCAAGTCAACCTAAGTGTATTGCGTGTGTTCCGAGGCCATGTCTGTACATGCTAGGCTCGTCAACACCCGTTGTATTCGAACGTTAGAATCTATCACACCCGATCATCACGTGGTGCTTCGAAACAACGAACCTTCGCAACGGTGCACAGTTAGGGTGAACACTTTCTTGAAATTAATATAAGGGATCATCTTACTTACTACCGTCGTTCTAAGCAAATAAGATGCAAAAACATGATAAACATCACATGTAATCAAATAGTGACATGATATGGCCAATATCATCATGCTCCTTTGATCTCCATCTTCGGGGCACCATGATCATCTTCGTCACCGGCATGACACCATGATCTCCATCATCATGATCTCCATCATTGTGTCTTCATGAAGTCGTCACGCCAACGATTACTTCTACTTCTATGGCTAACGCGTTTAGCAACAAAGTAAAGTAAATTACATGGCGTTATTCAATGACACGCAGGTCATGCAAAATAATAAAGACAACTCCTATGGCTCCTGCCGGTTGTCATACTCATCGACATGCAAGTCGTGATTCCTATTACAAGAATATGATCAATCTCATACATCACATATATCATTCATCACATCTTCTGGCCATATCACATCACATAGCACTTGCTGCAAAAACAAGTTAAACGTCCTCTAATTGTTGTTGCAAGTTTTTACGTGGTTTGTAGGTTTCTAGCAAGAACGTTTTCTTACCTACGTATGACCACAATGTGATTTGCCAATTTCTATTTACCCTTCATAAGGACCCTTTTCATCGAATCCGTTCCGACTAAAGTAAGAGAGACAGACACCCGCTAGCCACCTTATGCAACTAGTGCATGTCAGTCGGTGGAACCTGTCTCACGTAAGCGTACGTGTAAGGTCGGTCCGGGCCGCTTCATCCTACAATGCCGCCGAAACAAGAAACGACTAGTAGCGGCAAGAAGAATTGGCAAACTCAACGCCCACAACTGCTTTGTGTTCTACTCGTGCATAGTAACTACGCATAAACCTGGCTCTGATACCACTGTTGGTAATCGTAGCATAATTTAAAATTTTCCTACGCTCACCAAGATGCATCTATGGAGTCTACTAGCAACGAGGGGAAATGAGTGCATCTACATACCCTTGTAGATCGCGAGCGGAAGCGTTCCAATGAATGTGGATGACGGAGTCGTACTCGCCGTGATCCAAATCACCGATGACCGAGTGCCGAACGGACGGCACCTCCGCGTTCAACACACGTACGGTGCAGCGACGTCTCCTCCTTCTTGATCCAGCAAGGGCGGAGGAGAGGTTGATGGAGATCCAACAGCACGACGGCGTGGTGGTGGATGTAGCGGGTCTCCGGCAGGGCTTTGCCGAGCTTCTGCGAGAGAGAGAGAGGTGTTGCAGGGGAGGAGGGAGGCGCCCAAGGCTGTGTGTTGCTGCCCTCCCTCCCCCCCCCTTTATATAGGCCCCCTTGGGAAGAGGGCCGGCCAAAAACCCATCTAGGGTTGGGGGGCGGCGGCCAAGGGGTGGAAAGGGGTGCCTTGCCCCCCAAGGCAAGGGGGAAGCTCCCCCCTTAGGGTTCCCAACCCTAGGCGCATGGGGGGAGGCCGAAGGGGGGCGCCCCAGCCCACTAAGGGCTGGTTCCCTTCCACTTTCAGCCCACGGGGCCCTCCGGGATAGGTGGCCCCACCCGGTGGACCCCCGGGACCCTTCCGGTGGTCCCGGTACAATACCGGTAACCCCCGAAACTTTCCCGGTGGCCGAAACTTGACTTCCTATATATAATTCTTCACCTCCGAACCATTCCGGAACCTCTCGTGATGTCCGGGATCTCATCCGGGACTCTGAACAACTTTCAGGTTTCCGCATACATATATCTCTACAACCCTAGCGTCACCGAACCTTAAGTGTGTAGACCCTACGGGTTCGGGAGACATGCAGACATGACCGAGACGCCTCTCCGGTCAATGACCAACAGCGGGATCTGGATACCCATGTTGGCTCCCACATGTTCCACGATGATCTCATCGGATGAACCACGGTGTCGAGGATTCAATCAATCTGTATGCAATTCCCTTGTCAATCGGTATGTTACTTGCCCGAGATTCGATCGTCGGTATCCCAATACCTTGTTCAATCTCGTTACCGGCAAGTCTCTTTACTCTTACCGCAATGCATGATCCCGTGACTAACGCCTTAGTCACATTGAGCTCATTATGATGATGCATTACTGAGTGGGCCCAGAGATACCTCTCCGTCACACGGAGTGACAAATCCCAGTCTCGATCCGTGCCAACCCAACAGACACTTTCGGAGATACCCGTAGTGCACCTTTATAGTCACCCAGTTACGTTGTGACGTTTGGCACACCCAAAGCACTCCTATGGTATCCGGGAGTTGCACGATCTCATGGTCTAAGGAAAAGATACTTGACATTGGAAAAGCTCTAGCAAACGAAACTACACGATCTTTTATGCTATGCTTAGGATTGGGTCTTGTCCATCACATCATTCTCCTAATGATGTGATCCCGTTATCAATGACATCCAATGTCCATAGTCAGGAAACCATGACTATCTGTTGATCAACGAGCTAGTCAACTAGAGGCTTACTAGGGACACGTTGTGGTCTATGTATTCACACATGTATTACGATTTCCGGACAATACAATTATAGCATGAACAATAGACAATTATCATGAACAAAGAAATATAATAATAACCATTTATTATCTCCTCTAGGGCATATTTCCAACACCATCAAGGATAACAAGATGGTTTTTTTATCATATTGCATGAATTTATTCCTCTACATCATGTCATCTTGCTTAAGGCGTTACTCTGTTCTTATGAACTTAATACTCTAGATGCATGCTGGATAGCGGTTGATGTGTGGAGTAATAGTAGTAGATGCAGGCAGGAGTCGGTCTACTTGTCTCGGACGTGATGCCTATATACATGATCATACCTAGATATTCTCATAACTATGCTCAATTCTGTCAATTGCTCAACAGTAATTTGTTCACCCACCGTAAAATACTTATGCTCTTGAGAGAAGCCACTAGTGAAACCTATGGCCCCCGGGTCTATCTTCATCATATTAATCTTTCAACACTTAGTTATTTCCGTTGCTTTTTACTTTGCTTTTATTTTACTTTGCATCTTTATCATAAAAATACCAAAAATATTATCCTATCATATCTATCAGATCTCACTCTCGTAAGTGACCGTGTAGGGATTGACAACCCCTTATTGCGTTGGTTGCGAGGATTTATTTGTTTGTGTAGGTGCAAGGGACTCGCGCGTAGCCTCCTACTGGATTGATACCTTGGTTCTCAAAAACTGAGGGAAATACTTCGCTACTTTGCTTCATCACCCTTTCCTCTTCAAGGGAAAACCAACGCAGTGCTCAAAAGGTAGCAGGGACTATAGACTAGATGGAGGTGGTAGCACACGGCCGCTCTCTACGCAGCGACGCAACTGTCGGCCGGCTTGTAGGCGACCATTTCCTACGTGTTCAACTGCTCTATGCGTGTGGTTGCTTGCGGTTTAGGCGGCCGTGGCGCACTCTGCTCGTGTTCCGCCGCGCGCGCTCTACTCTCGCGTCCCTCCGGGTGCTCTGCCCTCGTCCCTCCACGCGCGCTGCCAGTGTTTGGGGCCGGCGCACGATCACACACGTTCGTGTGCATGCGGTTGCGCCGGGCGCGGCGCGACGAAGCAGTTACCCGCTGCAAAAACTGCCATGGGGACGCGCAGAGAATCCAGGCCGCCCGGCGCCCATTTATTCCTGCGGCCATTTACCTTATATCTCTCATGTCACACGACAGAATAAGCACACCCACGACGACACATACAGAGAGGACATCCAACGGTTCCAATGGCGCTCCCCGTGGCTCCAATGACGCTCCCAGCGGCCGACGACGACAACGGCGGGCAGTTCACCACGCATCACATAGTGGAAACCCACATGAGGGGGAAGGCCCTCTCGGTGGTGTACACGAGCGATCCGGTCTCGATGGAAAGCTCCATCCAAACTATGGAGCAGTTCCTTGCCGAGGACAAGTACCGAGTGGTCGGCTTCGACCTTGAGTACACCATCGGTCGTGCCGGGCACGATCAGAAGGTTGCCGTCGCCCAGTTGTGCATGCGACATGACGTCCTCGTCTACCACTACCACCTTGCCACAAGGCCTTGCGAGTGTTTCTCCAGGTTTATCAACAGCTTCGACTACAGTTTCGCTACGGTGGACACCACCAACGATCTAAAAGCGCTCAAGGTTTCGGACTTGAAATGCCCGAATCTTGTCAACATCCACCACCACTACAAGGTCTGGGGCAGTGACAAAAACAAACTGAACTCTCTGGTTGACCTCGCCTCGGCCATCATCGACCCCTACTACATGAAGATGAAGAATGAGAGCAATAAGGACAAGAACGCCTGGCACAGTGTGTGGCATGAGAGACTGGATGAACAACATGTCAAGTACGCGTCCATGGACGCGTACACAAGCTATGAGATGTACAGGCAGATCGTTGACATGAGGAAGTGTCTTCTTCTTGCCCCAGACGAGGGAGCGTCACAAGAAGTAGATGACTAGACAATCATTTCTCCTACTTTAGAATGCATGCAATTGTTTATTGAGGTGCGTGCGAATGGTCTGTATAGTCACATATGTAATTGGATGTTTATTCCAGTTATATATATATACATGTTATTCTACTGTAGACAGAGAAAATCACATGGCTTATTAGCAGCAATCGTCTCTGTTATTATTGGTCTTCGCACACATTTCTGATTACGGACCTATTTGCCGCGTATCACCCACATCTTGTTCAGTTGAACCGTTTTCATTGTGTTGCCTAATCACACACAGTTCATCCTGGTGAACCGTATGCTGTATATCACACACGCCTTCATCTGGCTGCCCGTTTCTTTTGTTCCTCCTTATCCCAAACAGTTAATTGAACTGAACCGTATGCCCTGCATCGCACACGCAACTAAAATCTGAATCGTGTTTGATGCATCAGTCATCGCAAACGTTTTGCACCTTTTTTGACTTTTTTTTACACCACCATTTGTGATTATGGCATCGCACACAGTTTCGTCGAAGGGTCTCTGGTCGTAGTGTCGCGTTTGGACCATCCTGCAGTAGTGATAGTCACTTATGTAATTGGATGTTTATTTCATTTATATATATACATGTTATTCTTCTGTAGACAGAGAAAATCACATGGTTTATTAGCAGCAATCGTCTGTGTTATTATTGGTCTTCGCACACATTTCTGATTACGGACATGTTTGCCGCATATCACACACATCTTGTTCAGTTGAGCCATTTCCATTGTGTTGCCTAATCACACATAGTTCATCCTAGTGAATTGTATGCCATATATCGCAGACACCCTCATCTGGCTGCCCGTTTCTGTTGTTCTGCATCATCGCAAACAGTTCTTCTGGATTAACCGTTTGCCACAAATCGCACACGCAAATCTAATATGAACCGTGTTTGATGTTGCCGCCATCGCAAACATTTTGCATTTTTTTGATGGTTTTATTACATCACCGTTTGTGATTGATGCATCGCACACAGTTTCGTCGAAGGGTCTCTGATTCGACTGTCGCGTTTGGACCATCCTGCAGTAGTGCAAGCATCATGTGGTGAGGAAAGATCTAGGCACATATGGCCATTCAAATATATTTGATCATGATTTATTATTGTTGACAATTATCTCTATGATAAATGAGTTGGGAGGCGAAACATTAAGCCCCTATCTTTCCCTATGTTCGATGAATACCATTTGTTCTAAAAATATGCTTTGAGTACTAGCAATCATAGAAGACTATATAATGATTGAGTATGTTGAGCTCTTACTTAGACTCTGTTGAATAAGTTGAATTGATAATTGTTTGGTGACTAAGAATATAAGTTGTTGAGTTGCAAGAGAATTCATTGTTTGGACCTTAACATGTGAATTGGTTGCTATGATGCTAGGAAAAGTGATTGAAATTATCATTGACCAAACTTATGCACTTTGCTAGCATTCACACTTTATAAATTATTTATTTTATCATTTACTTACTCGAGGACGAGTAGGAATTAAGCTTGGGGATGCTGATACATCTCCAACGTATCTATAATTTATGAAGTATTCATGCCATGTTTACAACAATTTTATATGGTTTTGATATGATTTGCATGGAACTAACCCGGACTGACGCTGTTTTCAGCAGAACTACCGTGGTGTTTTTTTGTGCAGAAATAAAAGTTATCTGAATGCAACGAAATTTTTTGATGATTTTTTTTGGAATAAAAGAGGCAGTAGAAGCTTCGTGGGTGGACCAGAAGGTGAAGGAGGTGAGCACAAGACACCTGGGCGCGCCAGGAGGCCCAGGCGCGCCCAGGTGGGTTGTGCTCACCTCGAGGCCCTTCTTCACGTGATTCCAATGCTGAAAAATCCTATAAATAGAGAAACCATCAGAAATAACCCTAGATCAAAAGTTCCGCTGCCGCAAGCCTCTGTAGCCACGAAAAACCAATCTAGACCCCGTACTCTCGACCATACGAGGGAACGAAGCACTATGCGCGCCACTGCACTCTCGGCCATCAAGGGGCGCAGATGGCGGCCTTCCTCGACGTCAAGCAAGTGGTGCCACCCATGACCATTGAGGTCGGCACCGACGACGGCAAAACCAAGTCCAAGGCTCCGAACTCGGAGCTCGGTGTGTGGTATGCGCGAGATCAGCAGGTTTTCTCTTACCTGCTGACCATGCTATCGTGCGAGATGGACATCCAAGTTGCAACATGCCACATCGCAGCTGAGCTGCGGAACACCGTGCAAGGGACGCTGGCGTCGCATACCCGCGCGCGGACCGTTAACGTCAGGATTGCGCTGGCGAACCTCCAGAAGGGCAACTCCACCGTCGTTGAGTACGTCGGTAAGGTCAGAACACTTTGTGATGAATTAGCTGCTTCAGGAAAGAAGGTGGACGAGGAAGATGTTGTCTCTCAGAGCCTCGCTGGACTCGATGAGGAGTTCTATCCTGTGGTATTTGCCATGTGTTCCCGGGTTGAGCCCGTTGGGGTCCCGGAGTTGTACTCGCAGCTCCTGAGCTTCGAGACTCGCATGAATCTTCCTGGCGGGTCCTCCTAGTCGTCTGCAAGTGCGGCAGCACGTGGGCGCTTCAACAAGCCGAACGGCGGCGGCGATCGCGGTCGTAGCTTCCCCAACAAACAAGGCGGCGGTGGCGGCAGTGACCGCAACCGCAACTTCTCCAAGCCGCCAAACCGTGGAAACGGGGGAGGCGGTGGCAACGGTGGCGGTATCGGTGGGAACTACAACAACAATCCCTCTACTAAGCCAACCTGCCAAATCTTTGGCAAGCTTGGACATCCAGCATGGAAGTGCTGGAAGAGATAGGACTCCTCCTATCAGGGAGGGGAAGAACAGCAACAACGCTCGGCGAACATGGCGGCCCCCCAGTATGGAGTTGATACCAACTGGTATCTTGACAGCGGCGCGACAGATCACATTACAGGAGATCTAGAGAAGCTGACAGTTCGAGATTGCTACACCGGAAACGAGCAAATCCACACAGCTAGTGGATTAGTTATGACTATTACTCACATTGGTCAATCACATATATATATACCCCTGAACGTGATCTTGTTCTTAGAAACATCCTTCATGTTCTCGAAGCTGATAAAAGTCTAATCTCTGCTAGTCGCCTTTCTGTTGACAATAACTCTTTCATTGAAATTCATCCATATTCTTTTATTGTTAAGGATCGGGCACCGAAGAGAATCCTTCTTCGCGGCAAGGGTAGGCGAGTCCTATACCCTGTGAAACACATGGAACAAGACGCCAAGAAGCATGTGCTCAGTGTCATTACTCCATCCTCGGATAGATGGCACCGACGTCTAGGGCATCCTTCATCTATTAGTCCAGCTATTGAATCAATAGGTAGAAAGAAGTACTATGTAAGCTTCATAGATTTCAGTAAGTATACATGGATCTACCTAATCAAACATAAGTCGGAAGTTTTTCAAAGATTTCATGACTTTCAAAATCTTGTTGAACGACAATTCAATCGAAAAATTCTTGCTCTCCAGACAGATTGGGGAGGAGAATATGAGAAGCTAAATTCCTTTTTTTACTAAAATAGGAATATCCCATCATGTCTCGTGCCCCCATGCACATCAACAGAATGGGTCAGCTGAACGCCAGCATCGCCATATAGTTGAAGTAGGTTCATTTCTTGCTCAAGCTTGTATGCCCCTCAAATTTTGGGATGAGGCCTTTATTGTAGCAACTATCTTATAAATAGATTGCCTAGCAAAGTTATCAAGTTTGAAACTACTCTTGAAAAATTGTTCAATGACAAACCCAATTATTCGTCTCTTAGAATTTTTGGGTGTGCTTGCTGGCCCAACTTACACCCATAAAATGCACACAAACTTCAGTTTCGTTCTAAGCGTTGTGCATTTATTGGTTATAGTAACTTACATAAAGGCTTCAAGTGCCTAGATATTTCCACCGGGTGTGTTTACATCTCAAGAGATGTTGTCTTGATGAAACGATTTTTCCTTTCTCTTAATTACACCCAAACGCCTGTGCTTGCCTCGGGCTGAAATTCTTTTTT
Organism: Triticum aestivum; assembly: GCF_018294505.1. Taxonomy (NCBI): domain Eukaryota; kingdom Viridiplantae; phylum Streptophyta; class Magnoliopsida; order Poales; family Poaceae; genus Triticum; species Triticum aestivum. Next base: position 254,516,098 of record NC_057814.1, on the reverse strand, counting down.
TTGTCTCTGGAGCTCTTAAATCCAATAGATCACGGGGGCAATACATGTGTTGATCAATTGGCAACTAGTCATAACACTGATTCTAGTGAAAAATTGATGTTTTTGGTCATGATTTTATGCAGAAACAACACTTGTTACCTGGCTGTACAGGCACAGGACACGAGGCAGCGACAGGTGCCGATCCCGAGAGATTTGGTGCAGATGCGTCGACTTCAACGGGCGCAAATCCCAGGGAGGATTCACCTGGCCCGGGCACTGCAGGCAGCCCCTCCGCGCACAACACGCGGACGGAAACACGCGCACGAGCGGGTGGGTCCGGCTCGCCCTTGTCCTCATGCGACGACAACCGGCCCGAGTCGGCTGGGTGCGGGACATCTCTTGCGCGTCATAATGAGGCCGGCAGCCCGTCTCGTCATGGGCTGTCATCGCCTGACTCCCAGGTGCCTGATCCGAGCGGATCGACCGCACTGACACTGAAGGAGATTCTCCTAGCCGGTCGGTACGAGGAGGCGGATCCTCTGTGGCCCCTACTAGATCTGATGTGGTCACAGGAGGTGGATCTTCTGCGGCTGGTTCTTCAGGCGCTACTGTTTCTACACGGGTAACTCGATCACAACAAGGTATCTTCAAACCAACAGTTCCCAAGGATGGAACCGTCAGGTATAAGAAAAAAATTAAATTTGCAAATTTTTGATGCTACTGGTGAGCCACGGAATTTGATAGAAGCCTTGCATGATAAGAATTGGAAAAATGCCATGAATATTGAGTATGATGCTCTAATGAGAAATCAAAACATGGCATCTACTGTCACCTAAGCAAGCGAGGAACATTATAGATTGTAAGTGGGTATATAAAATTAAAAAGAAAGCTGATGGCATAATAGACAGATACAAGGCTAGGTTAGTAGCTAAAGGATTCAAACAACGGTATGGTATCGATTATGAGGACACTTTCAGTCCAGTAGTAAAAGCTGCTACTATTAGACTTGTTCTGTCTGTTGATGTCTTCAGGGGATGGAGTCTTCGCCAACTGGATGTACAGAATACGTTTTTGATGGTGTTCTCGAGGAGGAGGTCTATATGCGACAGCCACCTGGATTTGAGGATGGGTCAAGGCCACATCATGTGTGCAGATTGGACAAAGCTCTGTATGGCCTAAAACAGGCACCCAGGGCTTGGTATTCAAGGTTGAGTTCAAAGCTACAACAACTTGGTTTTCGACCCTCAAGGGGAGACACCTCTCTGTTCTTCTTCAAGAAAGGGAAGGTGATCATATTTGTGTTAATTTATGTTGATGATATAATTGTTGCTAGTTCTTCATCAGAAGCCACCTCAACATTGTTAACAAATTTGAAAATTGAGTTTGCAATCAAAGATCTAGGAGAGTTGCATTACTTCCTAGGCATTGAAGTTAAAAGATTACATGAGGGTATTTTGTTAACTCAAGAGAAATATGCCAAAGACATATTGAGGCGTGTGGGAATGACGGATAATAAACCTTCCAGCACACCTATGCCAACCACTGAAAAACTATCATTGCATGAAGGAGAATTACTAAGTCCAGAAGAAGGAACTAAATACAGAAGCACAGTTGGTGCACTTCAGTATTTAACATTGACAAGACCAGATATATCTTTTTCTGTTAATAAGGCCTGTCAGTTTCTGCATGCTCCTACTTCTGTTCACTGGACTGTTGTAAAGCGAATACTGAGGTATATTCAAGGAAGTGTTGGAACTGGTTTGACAATATGTAAGTCTCCTTCAACAACAGTTAGTGCCTTCTCTGATGCAGATTGAGCAGGATGTCTTGATGATAGGAAATCTACTGGAGGTTTTGCTATGTTCTTTGGTTCAAATATTATATCATGGAATGCAAAGAAGCAAGCAACAGTCTCACGCTCTAGCACTGAAGTTGAATACAAGTCTTTGGCAAATGCTACTGCTGAGATAATGTGGGTAGAGAAACTTCTTGATGAATTGGATATTGAAAGACCACATGTGTCATATTTGTGGTGTGACAATCTTGGAGCAACATATCTATCTGCAAATCATGTGTTTCATGCTAGGACAAAGCACATAGAAATTGACTTTCATTTTTGTTCGTGAAAGAGTTGCACAAAAACTTCTGGAGATAAAGTTTATTCCAACTGGAGATCAAGTTGCAGATGGGTTCACTAAACCACTACAAGTTCGACAGCTTCAAGCCTTCAAGAACAATCTGAACCTTGACGTGTTAAGATTGAGGAAGGATGTTAAATGATATGTTGTAGTGTGTCAACTGGTACAGAATATGTGTATGCGTGAGTTGTATGAGGAGGTTGTTAGCAAGTCTATCCTTACCTTGTATAGCTTGGACTAGGGGTCAAGACTTCAACAACCTCCTCAACTGCATGTATCTCTTGTCATATACTCCCTCCGTCCCATAATATAAGACACTAGTGTAAAAAAGGCTCTTATATTATGGGACGGAGGGAGTATATTAACACGAATGCGTCCCTGATGAAGATCATCAAACCCTTAACGCCCTTTCTTTCACAGAGCACACGTGCCGGCGCTGAGGAGTCCGGGGGCGGGGGGAGAGCGTGGGGGGAGGAGGCGGAGGCGCGTCCGCGGCTGCAGGCGAGGGGAGGAACGATAGCGAGGGGCCCAGGCCGGGGCCGGCGGGGTCGCCCGCGCGGTCGCCAGACGGCGAGAGCCTCATTTCAAATTCTCCCTTGGACTAATTACCAATTTCTGTTTACAAGACAATATTCGAGTGCACAAGCTACACAGGGTTTTGCTGTATGCACAGGAATGACCTGGAGTCTGGACACACACCACACCTATTGCTTGTCTTGTCCAGGTATTGATCCGGTGAGAATTGGGTTTGGTTCATCCACAAGAAGCCACTTACAAGGACTACCACGAGTCCATACAGCATGCAACAGACAGATCCAGGTGCCTTATCTCCATCCAGGCTGCAATACAAGCACAGCTGAGGTGATATTGTTTCAGCAGCAAAAGTACCTTCGGTTCATGTCAAAATGTCAAAACCCCACTGAACGTTATTCATCATTCGATCGAAGAGACTCGAGCGAAACAGCGCCTTGATGATAATAACTATGTACAGATCCCCGCGACGCGATCGTCACCCTGACCTACAACGCGTACATCTTCTTGTACTCGGTGTTGATCAGCTCCGGGTCCGAGTCGACCGGCATGGACCATGACCGGGACTGGCTCGCGGAGGCCTTCCTGATCTTCCTCATGCTCTTCTCCTCCATCCTGTGCGCCACGATGCAGTAGCACATGGAGCCGAGGGTGGTGAGCATGATCACCGCGCCGATGGCCATGGTGCACCAGGCCAGCCACCAGTCGCCGCGGCCGACCACGACGTAGGTCAGCGCTATGAACGCCGCGGAGATGAAGAGGCACGCCAGCCACATGAGCTTGTTCATCACGAAGACCATCCTCCGCTTGGCCTTCTGCTCCACCACGATCAGCGACGTCTGGACGACCACGACGGCGAGCGAGATGAAGAGCGCCAGCGAGTCGAACACCAGGAACATTATGAAGGCCGGTTCGCTGGCCACGTACGCCTGCCCCAGCGACATGCCGGGGGGCGCCTGGCTCATGTCCTCCACGAAGTTGCCGGGCACGGTGAATATGGCAGCGAAGGCGACGGTGGCGATGAGCACCGCCACCACGGTGTTGGAGTTGATGGCGTTGTTCAGGCCGCCGATGTGGAGCTTCTCCAGCCTGCTCTTGATCTTCTGGACCTGCATCTTGGTCTGCCGTGTCTGCTTGATCTGGGACTGGACGTCGTGCCTGATATCACTCACGGTTTGCTTCAGCTGCTTTGCCGGGTTTGCAGGATGCACTGGCTCTTTTGCAGTTACGACGCCGCCGGCGTCTCTCAGAATGTTGACGAGTTCTTGGTTGTTCATCTTCTCAGCAATGGCAAGAGCAGTCTCTCCAGACCTGTTAACTGCATTGACATCAATCCCCTCAACTGACAGTAGAGTCTGCACTATCTGCAAGGAATTAAAAAATGTATCAGTCAAGATATAAAAAAACACTGAAAATAGGAACTGGAAAGTTCTCAATAAAACAAAAATTCCTAAGAGACATCAATCCTTTTTCCCAAGAACCTAAGCTACTTCATGTTTATGTTGAGCTTCAGTGAAATATTATGCCTCTAACAAGTTCAAATAATCTTGTTCTTAATTTTATTTATTTGTTTACTGAAAGAAAAAAACATTATTGCAATCCTAAGCAGAGAAGATGTTTACAGCAAAAAAAAGCTGCTGAACTTTATGCTCCAATTAGCCTTAGCAAAACTAAGTTCAGTAAGTAACGCTGTAACAGGACAGGATCACAGGATAGCAAATGATTGATAACAGCATAACAGAAAATGGTAAATATATGTAACTGTAGAAAATGATTCACAATATCTGTTCACTTACAACGATATTGCCCTTCCGAGTCGCAACATGCAGTGGCCTGTTCCCCTTGTTATCTTCTAGATGGCTAACTGAGAAATCAGGCTTCAACAACTCAACCACAATTTCAGCATTCGTTCCTTTGGACGCCATATGCAGCGCCGTCTGCCCCTTCTTGTCTGTTCTTAAACCAATCCCTGGATCCTTATTTAACAAGGATCTTACAACTTCCACATGGCCCATCCTCGCCGCGGAATGCAAAACTGTTTTCCCATTATTTCTCGCAATTTTGGCAAGGCTAGCATCAGTTTCCAGTAGGAGGTTGACAATATCAATGTGACCCTGAATGGCAGCAGTTTCCAAAGCTGTGGCGTTTACAGAGTTTGTAGTCATAGCAAGAGCAGGAAAGGCCTGCAGCAGCTCCTTCAGAACATCTGCAAAATCAAGAAATGGAAGAAGAGAATAAACCACTGATATTTTGGAAATTTACCTTGAACCATATTATCAAGCAAGTAATTACAGCTATGGCTTATGACTGTAATTCGATCTCCACTATCAGAAAGTCAACATATCAGAATGATATAAACTCCAATAGAGAATAAAGCAGAGTGAGATAAGATCTAACTAGTGGTTGCATTATATCCAACGTGCGCAACACAACTATGACTATATCTTATACTACATCACACCATAACTTCTTTGAGAATAACCCAGAATTTCCCTACCCCTCATAAATTAGGACTGCTAGTGCTACAGAGAAACTCAACTTGTCAGTTGCCACCTACATAAAATAGTCAAGACTAGAGTCCAACTCAAATCAGGTATGCATTATTTTCAGACATTAATGAGAAAAAGATGGCCAGATGTTAGCACTTGTTCTTGGGTGAAAAGATCATGAACAAAATCACTGTTCTTGATGTGAGCACCAGTATGTCACCAACTCAATCAGATAAGAATAGACTCTTTTTTTCCGACCCGGAGCAATCTACTCACTGCACCAAAATCTATGGCCAAATCCTGATTACAAAGACTTCTAAGGAATCATTTCACAAGCTTGGATTGAAAAGAATTATCAGAACAATAGGCTGAACTGGTGACAAGGAAAACAGCTTACCCAGATGGCCCTGCTTCGCCGCGATGTGGAAGGCGTCGAAGCTGTTGCTGGCCTTGATCCCCGCCGTCTGCATATCAGACACCTTCAAGATCTCGCGCACCACCTCCGTGTGCCCCTTGTCGGCGGCCACGTACAGCGCCGTCTCCCCGTCCTGGTTCGGCCGGGCGGCCAGCTCGCCGGCCATCTCCTGGCCGGATTCGGCAAGGATCCTCTGGACGTTGGAGACGTTGCCGGCCCTCGCCGCGAGGTGGAGCGGCGTGTCACCGCGCTTGCCGGGGCTGTCCTTGCTCCGCCGGAAGTTGTCCATCCCCCGGAAGCTCTTGAGCTTCTCCAGCGCGCCCAGGCGGAAGCTGGTCTGCCTCTCCATGTCCAAGCCCAATAATCAACTGGAAGTGACCGGAGGGATTCCTCAATCTGTAACGCCCCTGTTCTTGCGAAAATCCAGGCAACCCCTTGCCTCACCAACTCCGGCGATTACGGTTGCTTCTCTTGATTTCTAGGGACCTGAGATTGTGATCGCAAAAAATCCAAGACTTGCCTTTTTCTGATTTACAGGAAGCAACAGGCTGCCTTGCACAAAACCGTCGCAAGCGCCGGGATCCCCACCAATCAATACCCTTGGGCCATGAACACGGCACCTGAAACTGCAAATGGGAGAAGGCAAATCTCAGTATTCGTACCAGCTTTTGGCATGGCGGCCAATCCTGACAAAGAACATCTCCAAGAACCGAAGATGAAAAAGAAAAGCTATGGAATTCAAACCAACAAAGTGATATACAGGAGAAAAAGGAAACAAGATGAACCTTACCAATTTCGCCCCAGCGCACCAAGGAAATAAAACCAGATGATTGATTCTAATGCTCCCAAAACCCCACGCTCTCTTGCGCCGGTCGCCACGAACGCAGATGGCTGGCAGGACCTTACAATGAGCCAAGAAAAAAAAAAAGGGAACCAAGGTCCAGCTGGTATCTTGGACCTCTCCTAGCTTTTATTCTTGTTGTTTGTTGGCTCCCCTCCTATCTAGAGCTCACTTTCAGGGTTCACCACCTCTGCTTGGCCTCTTTCCACCAAGTGAAGACAGCACGGTTTGTTTCTTGCATTTCATTAACTGCGCAAGTTGGCGGTCTCTATTGGTTCCTTCCCAATTTTCTTTTCATGTTTATTTTTCATTTTCATGCTGGAGCTCCCACTAGATCAATAATAATATTAAAAAAGGTTTTCGTCCCGCTTTACATATAAAACAAACCACCGGAGCCACAGAGTATATAAAAGTTCACAACGCACACACCCACAAAAGTAGCACGAAAGACAGTACGAAGGTTCTGTTAAGGGCACAGCTCAACAAACCCCCCAAAAAAAAGAAAACAACAATGCGGCAAAAGCACGAAGGAGTCTAATCCGGCTCGGATGGAGGAGGGGGAAGCGGCGGCGACAAGCGGAAGGCCATCGAGCGAAGGTTGGCGATGAAGGAGTTGATGGCATCTCGATCCTGGGGGCGGCTAAGCGGCCACCAAAGCTATAGGTAACCACACAGTTTGAAGATAGCGTCAGTAGCTCGTCGGAGCGGAACGCGCTGGATCACAAGTTTATTGCTGATCGTCCACAGGGTCCAGGCGAGGATCCCAATCTCCAACCACCTAATGTGGCGAGCGCTCTGGGGGGAGGCTTGCAGTTCGGCGAATAGGTCGGGAAAGTTGCTGTTACACCAACGACCGCCAACCGCCTCCCGAAAGCAGCTCCAGAGGAATTGGGCGTACACGCAGGAGAAGAAGATGTGATTTGAGTCCTCGTCCGTCCCGCAAAGGGGGCACAGCCTACCCGGGCCATTCCGCTTGCGGACCTCCACGCCGGAAGGGGTCCGGCCACGGATCCATTGCCACATGAAGATCCTAATCTTCAGAGGTAGCCTAATGGACCACACCGCAGTGAGGGGAAGAGGGGCGGTGGAGGGCGCAATGGCCTGGTAAAGGGACTTGGTGGAGAAGACACCTGAGGGCTCCAGACGCCAGGAGATGCAGTCGGTCGCAAGATCCACATCCGGCTCATGGAGAGCAATGCAATCAGTTGCAAGATCCAGAGGCCCAAATGCCCTCCGGAAAACGAGGCACCCTAAGTCAATAAGAGTGACCTCGACGGAGATCCTAAGTTCAACCGCGATGGAGAACAAGTCGGGGAAGCGGGCGGCGAAAGGGCAGTTCCCAGCCAACCGGTCAAACCAAAACAGAGTGGCGGCACCGGAGCCCATCGAGATGGAGGTCCCGATGTAGAGAGGGAGCAACTGGATGACAGACTGTCAAAATTGGGATCCGCCAGACCGCTGACAAAGGCTAGCGGTTGTCCCCGCAAGTATTTGTCCCGGATGATATCCAGCCAGAGACCACCCTGCCCTTGCGCAATGCGCCAGAGCCAGCAGGACAACAGTGCGATGTTCATGCATTTGGAGCACATGATCCCGAGCCCGCCTTGGTCGCGTGGCTTGTAGATGTCGGGCCAGGTGACCATGTGGTACTTGTGCTTATTATTCGCCTGCCCAGAAGAACCTAGCCTCTATCTCTGTCTCATGATGATAACGGTAAGGTATTGTGTAATTCTGCCTCTGTCTCATATTAATTGTCGTTCAAATTGATTTATCTGGATGAGAGTATGTTAGAAAATAAAAGGCTCAAAACAGTTTTCTGGTCATAAGCATTTGCAATTAGCATGGTGCCATAGCCAAGTTGGTCATTTTCGTATATGTGATCAATCCTCCTTCACTCTCCCTATCTGAAGAATCCAGTGCAGGAGACTGTGAACATAAAAAAGCACTTGCTATCAGAGTGTAAAAACGAAAAAGGAAAACGGTTCTTCTTCTGGTTTATACTAGTAAGGTACATGTGTATTGCATGCATAAGATTAGGTAACTAAATTATGAATAAATATCACACTATAGTATGTAAATTTTGAGTCATATATGCATGATGTAGATGTTCGTTTAATTTTTATAGTTTATCTCATTCAAAATCAATTCGTTTTGTAAAAAAAAATATTTTAAGATTCATGGAATTGTGCATTGTAAAGCATAAAGTAAAAACGAATAGTGACAATTCATTTAAAAAAAGTTTGGACAATTAAGATATGGAAGATTCTAGAATAAAGGAGAAGTGCTTTTGTTTTAAGGTTTGTGCATTATGCTTAATTTCAACCATGAAGTCTTCTAGATTGTACGTGTGACAGAATCTGATGGAATGTACTCCCTCCGTCTCATAATGTAAGACATTTTAGTGTAGTGTCAAAAAATGTCTTACATTATGGGACAGGGAGTAAATGATATCCAACGGCCAGTAGTGTTCGGATTTGTCATCTCTATACCGTCGGATTAGATTCATCCAACGACCAACTTTCAAAATTAGGCATAGGAGCATAGAAAAGATCGAAATGGCCATACCTTACACGTGATGCCGACAGGATTCTTTTTGGGCCCACGTGTCAACGTAACACTATACGTTGCTCTTCTTTGAATGCATACACGTATGTGTAGGTGAAGGTGCACATGCTGCCTTGTGTGGTGTGGGCTCCGGCCGGCAGCCGAAAGCCGCCAAAAGCACAATCACTTGAGAGCACAAGAATACAACACATGCATGTGGGCGGCCTGCCTCCCCCGGCAAGATTTGCATAATACTGGTAGATGGATTTCCTAGTATAATGGTTTGTGATGAATACCATCTTAATACAATTATGTGGAGTGGGAAACAATACACAAGTTGAGGCCAAGCGGTGGATACCTTGAAAGTGTGTCCTGTGGCCTCACTTCACTTTCAAGTTCAGGGTTACTGCCACACGCAAAATAATAATAATAATGATAACAAGGTTCAGAGTAGCTGAAGGTGTGAGTACAAAATGAGCAGTAATGACTAGAAAGTGTATTGGGACGGTGCTTTATTGACAAATTTTAAACAAAAAGAGTATCTGTATTTTAACAAAAAAACCTCTTATATTATGAGACGGAGGAAGTACTCCATCCGTTCCTAAATATAAGTCTTTTTAGACATTTTAAATGGACTACAATATACGGATGTATATAGACATATTTTAGAGTGTAGATTCATTCATTTTGCTCCGTATGTAGTCACTTGTTATAATCTCTAAAAAGACTTATATTTTGGACTACAACATACGGATGCATGGATGCATGCTGGCCACCTTAATGCATGCATGCATGTAGAGATTTTTCTTGTTTGAGTGGATCGTGCATGGAGAGATTGGAATGTAGACACAGAAGAACATGCAATACAAAGTTACAGATAAATTTTGAATTGAATAAAGAGCATGTATGTCGCTGGTGCGCTCAAAAGGAATGATACTTATATGCAATCATGGCTGGATATATAAAATAAACATCTCTGAATCATGCCTGGCCCTGGCCGCATCATGTGCTCGTGTCTCCTGCTCCGCTGACTGTTGTGCACCGGCCAGCAGGCGATGCATGGTGCGTCAGATTAGCACCCACCGGCAATATATTAAGTGCTGCACGGCCGCACTAAGCCAGCCAAGATTCCCACCAAAACCAGCGTATTATACATACAAATACAATGAAGTAACGATGCCAGTTAATCGATTGCTCGCATATGTGCCGCCGATGACTCTTAAGTCCTCGGCGTTGAGGGTTGTGCGTCGATCGAGTGGTGATGCTCAGCGGTGTTGGGCATGTTGCATGCACGCAAAGGTCCTGATGTGTGGCGTCAGTGTCCATTATTATAACTTGGGCGGCAGCAGACATGTGGCAGTACCTAAGGTTAACTATGATGATGCTATATCGTGCACATCACTCGGATAACTGCTTTCCTGAAAGTGTTCTGATTAACAAGTATAAGTGCTAGTAGTAGCAGAAGATGGATCCGGGAAGAATACAAGATTGACGTACTGACTTGACTGCATGAGCACGAGCCATCTATAACGACACGTACAAATGCTGGAGCAGATGGGGCTAGCAGGATGATTATATGGGTTCCCTACTCTCTCTCTCTCTCCAAAGAAATATCGTGGTATAGAACGGAGGAGAAAACCTGCAGCATCACCACCCAGCACTGCAGGCTTGACTGACTTCCATGGGTTGTCAATGCAGCAGCACCACCCTCTCGCGTCCACCGACAGTCCCAAATGCTGTTGCCAATCAAGCAGCTAGCCTAGCCTAGCCTAGCAGGTCAATGGAGTCAGTCAACACACATATAATTGTGGGCAAACCAAACGGGCTAAAAGAAGCCTGCCTGCTTCTGCTTGATTGTTGCCTACTATAACACCTGACCTGACCTCACTCTATTGAAACCCTTTCGTTTACTCTTGACCGCTTTTATAAACCGTGTACCAGAAAGGTGATAAGGGCAGTTTGTCCATTAGTCTTTGTTGACGGCCACATCACTCTTTCTTTCTTGCAGCATTTTCTTTTCATTTTGAGACGTGAACTAGATATATATAGTTCAGTTATTGACAAGGATGGGAAAAGAGTTTTATATGGAATTTGCTTTCTCCACGGGGGAGGTGAGGTTGCATCATGGCGCCATGCATACGCTGCCAACCGCTACTCCCTGGAATTCCATCGTTGCTTACACCTTGTCTTGGAAGCGTTGACGACGACAAGCACACCAGTGCCAGATCCGCACACGCACATCATATGGAAAATATGGAGAGGCCGGGTCACGGGGCCAGCCTTTACAAGTCAACAGACGTTATTTCAGACTAGATATTTTCCCCCCGCAAAAAAAAAAGGACTAGATTTTTTTTCTTTCTAAAAGAGGGAATATCTATTTCAAAGTAGATAGGTAGGCATGGATGGGGACTTGCCCAGTGGCGTGTTTGGCGCAATGTCTTTGATCTTGTGTCGGTTGATGTTGGTGACAGCTTTATTCATGTGAATGTTTTATACATAAGAAAATGAATTGTGCTCTTTCCCTTGTGGTGGTTTATGATCCTGCTCATGAGGAATCAAGATGGATTTTCTTACTGAATTGGCTTCCTTGTGTAGTAAGATGGTGAATCCTTATCTTATAGGGGTGACTTTTTTTTTAGACAGAAGCGAAAGCTTTGCCTCGTGTATTAAGTAAGGAGAGAATAGGGTTTTTTACATCATGCCCCCTTAACGCGACATGGTAATTACTCTCGCAAAATAAAAGACCCTAACTTTTTTGTCCCACAGTGACCCAAAGACTTGCCTCGGTCACTATGGTGTTGAGCAGAATCGGCGGAGGAGCTCTCTTGTGTCGGAATACTCTTGTGTTTCTCTCGTTCCAGATTACCCATGACACGAGCATGGCAATCGACGCCTTGGCCTTCCTGTCGATGGTGCCGACGTCGCATGTACTCACCCACCAGGCCTCAACTAAGTCCATCAAATGCTATAAGGCCGTGTCCATGTCGTCAATGTTGAATCTCTGAATGACTAATCTCCAAAGCCTCGTGGAATAGCAGCATTTGAAGAGAAGATGCGGCCCACATTCCTGCACTCCCTTGCACAAGGGACAAGGACCACAGTTTGGCCACCCTCGCTTGGCCAACCGGCCGGCGGTCCAAATTTTGTCCTGAAGCGCAAACCAAGCAAAAAAATCACTTTCGGTGGTGCCCAAGCCTTCCAAATCATTTGATCCATGGGGAGAGAACCAAGCCTAGAAATTGTGCCTTGTAAGTAGAGGTCATCGTGTGCTTGTTCATCGTGGGGGAGAGAACATGGCCAGAGGTTGTGCGCTTCCATAGGATGTCATCGTCGACGAGCTCATCAAGATGGACCTCGTCCAGGAGCATCCAAAGGGAGAAGAACTGTCTAACATGCTCGATGGAAGCAGTTGTGGGTGGAGGCTTGATCTTGAGGATCCAAGCGTTATTCTTGAGGGCCTCCCGCACCTTTCAATTCTTTCGTGAGGAGGCCTCGAAGATGAGCGGAGCAATGTCCTTGGGCTTGCGGCCAAGGAGCCAAGGGGAATCCCGGAACGACGTTCGCGCGCCATTACCCACGATGATGGTGGTAGAGGCATAGAAGAAATTGAGGTCTCCATCGTCACATGGGTTCCCGCGCCCAACCACAGCTTAGCGGACTCCTTCCATTTAAACCATGGCCAACGCAAACGCAAGCACACACGAACTTGTCCGTGTTGATTACCCCAAGCCCATCGTAGGCATGTGGTCGAGTCACAGTTTCTGATTCACCTTGCACTTGACCTCAGTTGTCATGTCCGATCCGGCCCAAAGGAACGCCCTCTCAAGCTTGTCGATGGTGCGTAGGATGCTTGGCGGTATGACAAGAGGCGTAACGAAGTAGACCACTTGGGACGCAAGAATCGACTTGACAAGAGCCGCGCGCCCAATGGTGGTGATGTTTTGGCCCTCGTATGTTATCAACTTGTTTGCCACTTTATCCACCAGGAATTGTCGGTCAACCAACTTCAGCTGCCAGACAGAGAGAGGGAGTCCCAAGTATCACAATGGGAAAGAAGCCCTCACAGTCGGCAAACCTTGGCTGATGCGCCCCAGGTCAAGGTGATTGCACCGAATGGGAACCACCAAACTCTCAGGATAGCTGCGAGGTTGTCAATATCCCGTTTGACCGGGGCCATGAACACTGCTGCGTCGTCCGCATAGAGAGATATCCGCACCATGACACTCCTTCCTCTAATCTTATGGAGCAGCCCTTTCCTCGTGGCCACATCGAGGATTTGTTGTATTGGGTCAATAGCGATGACGAAAAAAAGAGGGGGAGGGGGTCCCCTTGTCGTAACCCACGACCGTGCTTGATGGGGGTGCCAACCATCCCATTCAACATGATTCTCGAAGAAGAGGAACATAATAGATCCGCAATCCAATCTCTAAATTTACTTGGGAACCCTCTCCTCTCAAGGAGATCAAGCAAGTACCCCCATCTGACCGAGTCGAAAGCCTTGCGGATATCAAGCTTGAACAAAAGGGAGGAAGTCTTGCTCTTATGGAGGCAACGTGCAAAGTTACGGACATGCATGAAGTTATCATGGATACTCCACATTTTGCACTCTGAGCGTTGGAGATGAGAGTGGACATGTGGGGGGCCAAGCCTAATGGAGAGCACTTCCGCAATTATCTGGGTCTATAGTCGGCGACCCTCTCTGCCCCTTCCTTCTTCGGCAGAAGCATGATATTTGCCGAGTTGAGCCAATGCAGATTTGTTGAGTAGAGGGAGTCGAAACGGTCGAACACCCTCATGAGATCATGCCTGAACTCAAAGAAGGAAAGAGCTTGAGGAGGAGTTGCTGGTCCTAGAAAGTTTAGAGGAGCTTTCTCCTTTAGATGTGGATGCTTATAATTGTAAAGTGGAAATTCTAGTTGAACTCCATGAGCTATATGTTGAGGAGGAGCTACATTGGATTCAGAGTACTAATGAGAGATGGTTATTACAAGGGGATAATAACACTGACTATTTTCATCGAGTTGCTAATGGTAAAAAAACAAAAAAAAATATTATTTGTAGGTCGTCATGTTTGGCTTGACATTCCTCATGATCTTGTAATGGTTCCTTTGAACATGGTTGTTGAATAAAATTGAGCGTGGTTCCCTAAAAAACAATCCATTACTCCATAATTTGAAGATTCATTCTCTTGAAGAGCAGTTACTCAACTGTTTACCTGCAAAACATGTGAATGATGCCATCGCCGTTTTCCTTTGTCACGCTTCAGTGCAAAAGAATGCCATCTCCACTGTCTCCAGTGATATGCTCCTCAAGACTATGGTTTCTGCAAGGATGCCCACGATCCTAGCGCCTACCTGAAGACCACCGCGGTGCTTCCTCTTAAACGTAGCATCATTACAATGTAGCCAACCAACAAGTGGCATTGCCTCTGCCAGAATCAGAAGACTTTAACCTCCAGATCAAACCATCAAGCCAGCTTCCCAGCATAGTATGTTGTACACCGCCTGGGTTCTGGAGCATATAATTTAACAATGCATATAAATATTTCACAAAGGATGTTTCCTCCACAAATGATTGCATGCAGTTCCTATCAATCAAATCAACAGATATTTTATTGCCGGAAAATGCATAATGCTAATAATTTAGCGCGGCACTGAAACACCTCCACGGCCTTGATGCTCACTTGACAATTGAAAAACGCATCATCATCCTAGACCGCAATCCTGTTTAAACGGTGTGCCCGAATCTAAACCGTGTTTTCTACCATGCAAATGAAGGCAAAACGTAAGATGGGTATGAGCTATGCTTGCAACACAACGCACTGACGGCATCATCTCCAGCAGTTTCTCCAAATTCACCGAGTCCCAGTTCAGCCGCATGGATCCCTCCAGTGATGAATGCAGATGTCATTCCGGCTCCACTTGCGCCTTTGATGTCGTGGTGCAGCGAATCACCTACGGTGATACATTCGTGTGCTTCAACACCTGCTAGGGACATTGCTGATGTATATATAACCTGAGAAAGCAGCAGCAAGTCAGTACCTGGCGAGAGCCGAGGGACAGTTTCCCACACAAAAACTTAAATACAGAAAGGATGATCCGAGAGAAGGCTGTTAAAGCAAGTAGTACTCCCTCTGTAAACTTTTATAAGACGTTTTGGATCACTAAAGTAGTGGTAAAGTACAGCTGCAATCACAAGTTCACAATGCAGTCGATCATCATAGCGTGAATGCCATTTCAGTTCTGTATTGTGTTTACGTTGTTGAATCAGTCGTTTAGTGACTTTAGTCTACAAAGAGTAGACATGCCATGCATTACCTTATCAGGTTTCCCCATCCATTTTACTTCACCACCAAGACACTCGTATTTTGCTGCCAGAGTGCCTAAAAGAGAAACATTATATTACCACCATCAGTTGGTACTGTAAAAGATGGCCATACTTCTAACATATCTCCTTTTTGAAGAAGAAAAGAAGAAACATATCACAGGAATCAGAAATAAAGAATGTCCAAATTTATAGTGTAGGATAGGCAAGCAGATACATTCATGAGTTAAAACAACTCTGCTACCTGGTAATGGTTAAACAATCAGCATGGCATCAGATATGAAAATCATTAACCCACCAGGCATGACACGCAGGTTTCGAGCTTCAACAGTGACATAATCTGGATTAGCTACCACCATTGGAAGTCGCTTTTGTATACCAAGCACTAGAATCTGCTCAAGCTCCTCAAGACTTTTCGAAAGTGGATCACCAGAAGGTAAACCCAGGGCTTCAGTACCATGGGCTAGTATAAACTCTGCATCGTCAACATTGTTCACAACTTGCAAACCAAGTCCCTAATAGGAGAAAACAAGAAAACATTTGACATGGAATCTTGTAAAAGTGCCTCATAAGTAACAATGCTTTTTGATATCACATTTTTGTCATCATTAATACTTCTTCATATATGTTAGATGACCTCAGCCATTTGGCAGGAATACATGAGTATGCCACACCAAATTCGATGCTAATATTCCTTAGAAGAAACAACTGCCAAAGAAAAACAACAGAAGAACAAACCTCCAGAGAAATTGCACCTCGATTGCCCCATGTCAGATGGATACACTTCCTTCCCAGAGATGCAAACCATGGGTCATCCCTCCTACGTTTACGAAACCAAATCAGAAGTTTTAACTTAAGTTTCTGAGTAAGCTATACCAAATAACCACAGAAGAAATATCAGCATAAAAGGCTTACTTGTGAAGGTACTGCTGGGTGAGTTCCCCGCTGGTGATCGCCCCGAGGAAACAAGACGTGTCAAACCCAAGGCTCTGCAGCTTCTCCATGGTTACAGACGACCGCCTCGAGGAATTGCTGATTATCACCATCTTGGCGCCATTCCCAGCGAGCTTCTCCACTGAAACATGCATGCCTCACTTGACTATCATATCACATTGCAGCACAAAGATGCAGCAGTAAACTGAAGATAAATTACGATGTGTGGACCAACATACATGCCAAAATGGCGCCGGGGTAGGGTTTCTTCCCGTCATGAAGAACGCCGAACTGGTCCAGGAACCATGCCTGCCAGACAAACTCGGCCGTGAACAAATCATAGCAACAGAAGCAAATGGTATGGGTACTCGTAGCGATAGAAACGACCAGATGCTATGGGCAGAGGAACCAACTTTTCCCCAATTTCTAGCTGAAATCCCGCAGACAACATGAACCCTATGCGTGATCTCGTTATCCGAATTAGCAACGCAAGACCAATTCATGGGGCGCCCCTAGTCCTAGCACTTCTGCTAGCAAAACGAGCGGCGATTCTGTGTGAGGAGGGTGGGGGCGCGGGGAGCTTGCCTTGAAACGGCCGGACTCGGCGAGGGGCCGGATCCCGGCCAGCCTCTCGAACACCGGCGCCGGCGCCGATGACATCCTCTCCGCCGCCGCGCGACGAGAGCACCTGGTGCTGCGGTAGGTGGAGGCTGGGCTGTGGAGAGTGGAGACGATGGAGCTCGTTTGGAAGGGTAAGGCAACGAGGACGCCAAGCAACCAGGTAGTGGCTGGGCCGAGTACCAGCAAACGAGCGGCATATACGCCGCGTGACTGCGGCGTCTCGCCGGCCACCACGGCCATCGTAACCGTGGACATGGATGCAGGTTCGCTGTTTGCAACATTCTTCTTCCTATGCAGTCAGTATGCAGCATGAAGAATTGCTGTCAAACAGAGAGTGTTCTCAAATCTGGCAAAATAGCTAAAGTACAGAGCGCCCAGAGAACCTGATGTTTTGTTGCAATATCATCCAACCTCACTAAGTCTGTCAGCGCAAGCAAAGCACGGCAGATCGATCATGAAGGACAGAGCGAGGGGCGAAGAACAGTATTTCGTGATTTGATCCCAAACACTCAGGCAGGGTTTCCAAAACAAAGGTACATTCAGCTATGCTATTACAAAACCGACAAGGTAATAACGGATCCATCGCTTGTTTGCGGACGCAGGTTGGAGACTGCCTCAGTTCAGCTTCTCGAGTAGCTCGTTGATCTTGTCCCCACGGTTGCCCGAGTCGCCACCATCCTTGAAGGGCTTCTTCTTCATCCGCAGCCTCCTCTCCGGACACTTGAGCTTGAAGGGCATGAGAAAGCTCGCCGTTTCTCTGAAGTGTGGCCCGACCGTGGAGATTTCGTGCACCACGTCTTCCAAGCATATGACACCGTGTTCTCCAAGTGCCTGTTTTTCACAAAGCACGTACGATGATTATCAAGTGTCCATTACGAAATCATCATGCGAGATAATTCAGAAAATAGTTCTGCTGCAGGAATGCACATGGTAATGAAGATAATTATCCCAACTGAAGTGTTTGTGTGTCATGTTTGGGGCATCTGAGTCTGAAACACATTATTATTGGTCCAGAATTTGAACTCTGAAGATATTCAAGTTTCTTAGCAATTATGGAACTGGCTAAATAAAGCTAACAGGCACAGATCACTGACATGGCTTCCTGATTATTTCCTATGCCTATTACTAGGTTGCCGTAGGCATGCCAAAGCTTTACTTGAATCGAAAGCCTGAACCTCAATCTCCAGAAGATGTCACAGAAATTATACCTTCTCGATTAGATCATTGCTGGTAAGGGGGAAAGGCTCCTTGTCGAAATAACCGCGACCCTTCTTGTAAATAAGCTCCTTCACATTCTTCAAATTGGGGAACCTACCGTGACACCAATTAACAACATTCAATCACTGTAAACTACTAGTACAAAACTGGCAAAACAAGCCACACAATGGAGAAGATATCTTCATTCAGTTACCCATAGGTGACGAACGGTCCGACAGCTGCAAGCCTCTTGAGGTTTGCCTCGGTGGCCTTGAGGAACACGCCGGTGAGGACCTGCGTGAGCCGCAGCCTGGCCAAGATCTTCCTGATTTGCGGGTGCAAGTCGGCGGTGCTGCAATCACACGCGAAAACTCGATGTTAATAACCGCGAGGTGCCATCAGCAAGTCAGACAAGTGCATGCTTTAGGTTTAGGTAGGCAGGCACGGACCCTGGGATGCGGACGGCGAAGAGCAGCTTGGCGTCGATGGCCTCGGCGGGGCGCAGGTTCCGGACCTTGAGGCGCGTGCGCATCCGCAGGAAGTCGAGCTCCTTGTTGCGGAACTCCTTGACGAAGTCCTCGGGGCGCTTGATGGCGCCCTTGGCGTCGTGGCAGCGGCGCTGCCTCTTGGCCGCCTTGCGCTCCCGGTTCTTGGTGGCCCACTCCTCGTTGTCCTTCCTCTTCTTGAGGACCGTCTCCCGCACGAACGGCAGCTGCTGCGTGCCCTCCTCCTCCGCCATGGCCGGCGGCGCGGGGTTCTCCTGGCGCGTGGTGGCTAGGCGGCGGCGGAGGCGAACGGGGGGCGGCGGTCGGGGAGGGTTTGGGAAGAGCCTTGACGATATTTCGCTGCTGGGGTCTTAAGGTCTTGCAGCGCTTAGTGGGCTGGGCCAAAGCCGAACCCACCAGTTAGTAAGTCTTATAAGGGCCGACCATTACAATACTTACTGGGCTTCAATTTGAGGAAGCCCAGTTGGGTGAGAACAGAAATATTTTCGGCAGGTGCTTGTCCGTCCTCCCCGTTCCGTTTGCGGTTGGGTCGCAGTCGTACAAAACCTTCTTGCTCTCGTTCGTGGTCCAAGTCTAACCCTAGCCGTCACCCCCTTCTTCCTCCCGGCAGATATCAGGCGGGCAGAGGGAGACGTCCTCGCCCGCGACACCTTCTTGCGCGCTCTCCTCTCCCCTGTGACCCCGCCGCCGACGGCCGCCGCGCGCGCGGAAGGTTCTCCTCCCCGCGGACCCCCATAAAAGGTACAGTACTGTAGTTTGTTTATGTTGGTGCTGCGGGTGATCTCGCAAAGGACTCAAATCGAATTGTACAATAGGACTTTCCCCCCTTCTATCTATCTAATAATCTAATAATAAAGGGTGATAAGTTTGCTCTCGTACGTAATTTATCCTCGGACGGATTGGTGCTTAACTGATTATGATGTTCGTTCTGCTCATTCAGGTTTCGAGATTTATTAGGAATATATACAATATGGCTGGGGGTAGCACGGATGCAGCAACCAAGGAGATGGAGGCATTGCATGTTGGGCAAACCAAGGAAACAGATGTAAGTGCTGTGCTGCACAAGTGTTCTTCCTCTCATTATCTTGCACGGTTGCTTAGGCATATTTTTCACTTATATTAATGGTGGTCATGGAAAAAAGGTTGGGGATGAACAATAACCAAACAAGCTATTGCCCGATATTATTCTGCCTTGCAGAATTGGTGTTCACCACAGTTGATAACTACCAGTTGTTTTTGCCATAATTGCTTTTTTATTGCCTTATTGGTAAACTTGGTCCCACCGTGTACTTTTAACTTATCTCCTGAATTCTCTTCATTGCTGTTATGGAGCCTCTGACCACATGCCATGACTAGCCTTAGCATGCCTCAGTTAGAAAGTGATATGTGATTACAACAGTCCTACAACTGATGCCAACTACTGTGGTTACATGGATTGCTGAACCTCACATGTCATCCTTCTCTTGGATGATCCTTGCAATGCTGTATATTATTTTGATGGTAAATAACCTTCCCATTTTTGCTGCAGGAAATTCTGAAAAAAGCGTCAGATAGCAATGGCGGGGCTCCTGGAGCTCAGTCCCCACCACCACCAGCAGATGATGATGAGGCACAAGTGGATGGTCCATCTGAAGATGGAGCAGGAGGTGATAACTCTAATTTGCAAGATCTCATTTCTGTGTTTCTCATAGAGCTGGACCAGTGGATCTATTGCTATTCTTGTTAGCATTTGGAAGCTGGGATATGAATCATGTGATTAATTTTATTGTTGTGTCTCAAATGTATAGCTTCAGCGGCTGCGAAGAAGAAAAAGAAGAAAAGCAAGGCCAAGTGAGTTCTGTTATTCAGTTGAACAATTAATGTTCTTGTGTGGTTGCTCTATTTTACGAGCATTTCATGTGTTCTCTTGTAGAAAGAAGAAGGACCCCCATCAGCAGACTGATCCTCCATCAATCCCTGTGGATGAGCTTTTCCCTTCAGGAGATTTTCCTGAGGGAGAAATCCAGGAATATAAGGATGAGTAAGTATTGAATTATAGGAATATGGTGTTTTTTACCTTCATAAAACAGGCAAAGGTTAAAATTGCATGGATAATCTTAACTTCTTAAGACGATACAGAAATAGTATTTTGTTTCCTTTGTCGCTAATGAAGGATTCTGCAAAATGATAATTATCTTTTGTTTTGTAAATTAATCATGTTATTTGCTCTTCAGTAATTTATGGAGAACAACTAGTGAAGAAAAGAGGGAACAGGAACGACTACAAAAACCAATGTACAATTCTGTTCGCCGAGCTGCAGAAGTCCATCGACAGGTTTAGAATATTCTAGCCTGCTAGCCTCTATTATTTTTTCCAGCTTCATTTTATCTGTATCTTTGGTTGGTACATCTCTACAATGTAAATATGTTTTGCTAGGTACGAAAGTACATGAGGAGCATTATAAAGCCTGGAATGCTAATGATGGAACTATGCGAGACTTTGGAAAACATGGTTCGGAAACTTATCAAGGAGAATGGACTGCAAGCTGGCATTGCCTTTCCAACAGGATGCTCGTTGAATTGGTACGGTATTGCTCTAGAGTGCTTCCTAGTACTGCGTCCCCTTCTCACATTGACGGAAGAATTTTTTGCTTAGGGTCGCAGCTCACTGGACTCCAAATTCTGGTGATAAAACTGTACTACAATATGATGATGTGATGAAGCTGGATTTTGGGACACATATCGATGGTATGTCTGTTTTATTACTTTGTTCGGTTCTTTCTTCAATGATCTTTGGTGTATACTTGTTAATGTTTTGTCCTTGCAAGTCCGAATTCATGATATTCATAATTTTGAAAACTAACATGATAATGTGATTATTCCCAGGGCACATAGTTGATTGTGCATTTACTGTCGCATTTAATCCCATGTTTGATCCGTTGCTGCAAGCAACGAGAGATGCCACAAATACTGGAATCAAGGTAATTCTACATACTTCGTTTACTCTTCCAAGGCTGTGGTACATTTTAACTAAAAATGGACTAATATACTACCAAATGAATGCTTCCCATAAGCAGCTTTGCTCATAGTATTTCTGATAGCAGCTCTACTCTTTGGAAGAACACAGTGATAGGTTTTCGTTAAAGTCTGTGCTTTTGATTACCCGTTATATAGTGTCTGTTTCAGCGCGCTGTCATTTCTCCAGCTTTTTATATAGTGATCTGTTTGGGTCTGATCTGAGTTTCGTTTTTCACCTGTCAATGATATGATGTGTGGATGTTTGAAATCATATCCCCTAAGTCATGTCTATTCTTTGCTACTTAATAATGCTTATTTATCCTTTATTTCAGGAAGCTGGAATAGATGCACGGCTTTGTGATGTCGGTGCTGCAATCCAAGAAGTCATGGAGTCATATGAGGTTGAAATTAATGGGAAAGTTTTCCAAGGTACGTGTATTTTTTTTCTTTCCCATTCTGCGCTAGTAGAATTGTAGTAACAGCATGACGATTTAAATGGCTTCTCTGTTTTGCGGCAGTAAAAAGTGTGCGAAACCTCAATGGACACAGCATTGGACCATACCAAATCCATGCTGGTAAATCAGTTCCAATTGTAAAAGGCGGAGAGCAAACAAAAATGGAGGAGGGTGAATTTTATGCCATTGAAACTTTTGGGTCTACAGGTACGTCACTCTATATAGCTTGAACTCGTAGGCCCAGATACACTTGGAAGCCATTTTCATCGCATTATTAATAGTTTTTGGATCACTTTCTATAGTATATGACTAGCATGGCCTTCTTGGCTTTACAACCGATGTCTGTTTTCCTTACTTTCTTTGAAATTTTGGCCAGTTTTACAGTTCATAAGCACCATTCTGTTTGCAGGAAAGGGATTTGTGAGGGAGGACTTGGAATGCAGTCATTACATGAAGAACTTTGATGTTGGGCATGTACCATTGAGGGTAGCAAAAGCCAAGCAGCTACTGGGGACAATCAACAACAACTTTGGAACACTTGCATTTTGCCGCCGGTACTTGGACCGCATCGGCGAGACCAAGTATCTCATGGCACTGAAAAATCTATGTGATGTTGGCATTGTTCAGGTATGTGAAATAGGATACCACCATTTCGACGCGAATGTCTATCAAGACATGGTTACTCACGGTTTCCTGACCTGTTTGCAGCCGTACCCGCCATTGTGCGATGTGAGGGGAAGCTATGTGTCCCAGTTTGAGCACACCATTTTGCTCCGGCCAACCTGTAAAGAAGTCATATCCAGAGGCGACGACTACTGATTGGCGCTGCGGCTCCTGTCTGTACCTGTCGCCTGCAGCGATTAGAGTTTTACCATCTTGGGTGACCTGTGTTCGTTATGGATCAAATGGCACATCGGAATCGGAAAAATAATGCGGTTACATTGCACCCTTTTGTTTTCTGAGTTTAAAATTTGTGGAAACTGGTTTGTAAGAATTGCTATCGTGTTGTATTACTTGATCCCTCTATAAAAAATACTTCCTGGAGATTTTTTATCATTAGCGTGGGACAGATGAAAATGACACATACATCCATATATACTTGCACTAATTGCGTCATGCTTATGCGTGGGGGATGAAAGTCATGTTCCAGCTGTAGAAATATGGAAATAGGAGAATCGTCCCATTGGTCGCCACCCACGAGTACTAGTAGTTTTCTTATATTGGAATCAGGAAAGTTAGTTTAGTATAATGTTTTCGTCCCTGACATGGATGCATCACCTAGACTAGATAGTACTATGTAAGCGCATCTACTATGTTAAAATATACTCCCGTGTAATGAAATATAAGAACTTTTTTTATGTGGTATAGTTGTCTAAAAAACGTCCTATATTTTGTTACATATAGGGAGTATGCTAAAGAAAACTCATTCAATAATTTCTAGTCCCCGCCGTCTAGTATGTGATAACGCATTGGTTACCTTTTTCGTTCTCGTCCGAGCAACGGCAACGTGCGTAAACGTGTTGTAATCTCCCGTCTGAATTAACCCGTGCTGTGATCGTCGATTTTTTTTAACGCGGTATAGACGCTAACGCTCATACATACACGTATACACTCGTCTATATGAACGCACACACGCACACCCATCTCGATTTGAATCCTGATGGGCTCAGATACCATTGTCCCTCTAACCATTTAAACCTAAATATAGGTTAGCTTGCGTGATCGTTGATTTGATCGGTGCACCATAATTTGAAATGTAAAGGTGTCCCGGTGTAAAAAAAAACGTGTTCGTTTACGATCGCGCGGACCCATCCCGCCACATGTATGACGGTGCCCGTCATTAACGGATAAGAACGCACGCAGAGTCGTGCCGCGGAAGAGATGGGATAGGATTAACGAAAGCCGCAACCGCCTCGTGCCCCCGTCATTCCCTTTCTCCCACGAAAACCGCGTGGCCCTCCGTCCGACGTCGGTTCGTCTCCGGCCACGACTGGAAAAAGTGGAACCGCGTCCACCCGCACCGACTCCTTCCTGGAAACCCATCGCCGCCACCGGCTTCACGGCCTCTATAAATACCACCCGAGCCTCCCATGGTTTCCTCGTATCGGAGGATTTGACTTCTCTTCTCTGCTCTCCCCCCTCTCGTCGGGTAAGTCGCAGGTATGGCCACCGGGTAATCGGTTCAGATCTCGCGCTCCTTGTTTCGCTGTTCTTCGTTTGGTTGTAATTCCAGGCGAGCGTTCTGTTTGGGTTGTGCTGCTCCTTATTACGTTGATGTCGATCGAGGCCTAGTTCCGGTGGTTTGTCCTCCTCTGTTCCGTTGATGTTGGTATCGTCTTCTGAACCTCGCTGCTTTGGTTTAGGTCGCGGCTAATCTATTTTGCTTTGACTTCTGATCTGATTGGGTCCTGGCTAATCCATCATGCTCTGATTGCGATATGTTTTAGGGTCGTGGCTTATCCATTTTTATCCTAATTGCTGATTTGATTCAAGGTTGTCAATTAATGGAGGTTATTTTTGGCGAGAGCAACTAGTTGTGTTCGTTTAATGGGGATTTTATTTAAACGTGGAGCAGTTTGTTTGCTTTCATCTCTGTTCGTTACGGTGGATCGGTGTGGTCAGCTTAGTTTTCTTTGGAGATGTTTGACATGATCTGAATGAGAGATTGAAGTTTGTGGTTTGGATTGGCCTGTTCCATTCAAGGTGATTCATTAATGTTCTGCGTACAAAGTGCTTTATCTTTTTGCGGTGAAAAACAGCGGTTTGGGGACAGTTGACAGGCAAAATTCTGCAGTTTTTTTTGCTTTTGATCCCGTTCCTGCATGACTTAGTCAGAGTCAATAAGAGATAGAGGAAGTTGGAAAAAGGTTTGCTAGGCCTATCTGGATATACATGTCAGACCATATGAAAAGTGATTTTGCTATGCTGTGTACCGTGTTATAAAGGTAGAGCTGGGATATGTGTTTCTTCAACTGTGTGGACATGCTCATGGTTGGTTTCATTTCAAGATTCCTAAGAAAATTGGAGGTGCTTGTTTTGTTTGCGTTGTAGATGTAACTTTCTTGGGAACTACCTTAGAAGAACATGGAAGTTTGCTTTTGAAGTAATCTGTTTGAGGTTCCAAGTACTGTGAAGAAAGCTGCTGACTAGTTTACTGCCTGCTGTGTTTTTCTCGGGTGGCACGTCAAGGTCTATCCAGATGCTGATTACTGTGTTGGAATCTACCAATCCCTCTGATATCTAGTTTGTGCCTTTGATTTTCTACATGGATATTCGGTTGGGTTTCTGCCAGTTTACATGCTCCGTCCGGTGTTGGATTAGTCTTAGCTTGGTAATTAGTATTCTAATTGTAATATGTAGTCATGTTCTGTTCATGCAAGTTATGTTTTATCTTGTACACAATTGTCAATTATGCATCTTGTATGATGTTATTGGTGTAATTGTTGAATGATATATGGATGACTTACCCTTCGTTGTTTGGTTGGCTGCATAAAAGCTGCGACAAAATAGCAACTGAATTTCATAGCTTGATGTTTTTTTTGGCTTACGTTAAGTTAATATATTTGTGTTCATGTGTGCCAAGTTCATCGGAGATTGTTCAGAGCATCCCACTTCTGTAGTTCTCCTAATCTAAGATAATAATGATCACTTTTGACCTAACATTTTGAACTTGTTCACTGCTTGTATTCTTTTTGGGTGCTCTCTTCAATCATGCACAAGATTCCTTTTAATAATCACGTCAGTTGCTTGTATTTAATCTTGATTCCGCATCATTCACGAGTGGCACATTCTATCGCTTTTTTTTGTAGTTCGGTGTTAAGCTTTAAGTATATTTGAAGGTGTTGGTCTTCTATGTTTGCATTATTTACAGTCTGCTTTTACTCGTGGATTTTTCCTACCTGGTTAGTTTGAATTATGATACATATTGTTCATGGGCATAGGCTATATATGTATTAACTTACTTGATTCGTAACGATTTTACATAGTATTCAGAGGCAAATATTGTGTGATAACTATCAACAGTTTTAAGTTACGATTTAGCT
>NC_057814.1:254487477-254489872 GCF_018294505.1 Triticum aestivum | reverse complement strand
ATGGCACATACTGTTAACTTTTCCCCTTAATTGGTTGAGATTATAAGCATGACACATATTGCTTTTGCTTTGGTTCTACTTTCCCCACTTATTTGGTTGAGATGATAAACATGGCATGTACTATAATTTTTAGGTGCCTTGGTTTCAAAATTAGAACATTTTAATCTGTTTTGAGCTTACTTAAAAATTTATTCGTCCCTGATCCATTGTGCTGTCATTTTTCCCTCTTCGATAGAGAAGGTCACAATTAGAAAGGTGAAAAAGGCATGTAGTTTTTACATAAGTTTATGACCTGATGTTGTTTATGTGTGCTTGGATACGGGCTTCTGTTTGTCTACTATTTCTCATCAATTCATTTGTTAACTAATTGACTCATATCCTATAACCACTCTTAAATTTCTGTTTGTGTGCCTGTCTAGTTTTGACCCATCTTCTCGAATAATGTCAATAATGTATGCACAGTGTTCCAATTCCTACAATAATTTCATTTTGCTTGGCATAGAACCATGATTCTATCTGATGAAATTATTTATGCAAGACTGCTGCTTCTGGCCACTGTTCACATGAATTTCTTTATGGTTTATGTCAAGGTTAAAGTGATGTTATGAGCCAAGTCGGTGTTAGTACAGGTCACCTTGAAATACATTGTAGGGGTGTGAACTTCTACATAAGCTTAGTTTTAATTCTCAACCTTGGTGGTCATTTATAAGTCGGTAGCTTCAGATGTGTTCTTTGTTTACTATAAGCTCGTTCTCCTATGTTCTCCTATTTGTAACTTCACGCCATCCTTGTGCTACATGTATGTCTAAAAATTTCCCTCTGAATTTTCTTGCCTTCCTTTTTCTGCTTGAAAATTTTATTACAAGCTTTGTTAACAATAAATGTTTGGTCAGTCTTGGTATGCCTCTACTTGTTGTTCTGTTTTGGCCTGAGTTTTAGCTTTGTTCCCAATCCATGTTGCACCACTTTAAGATATAGTAGTAGTCTCGATGTGATGTGTCTATATGTCCTTAATGAACTCAAATACCTTATTCATTGCCCGCACGTTGAGAAAGCTAGTTTGTACTACTCTTTATCTTATGTTTGCATGCTTCATTGATGTAAAGTTCACATAGACATATTTACCTTGATGTGCGAGTTTGTTTAGTCTAGTTTGTTATGTTGTTCTGTGCTTTTTAGTGATCTTTTTCTAGTTCTACCTATCATCTGTATACTGAAAAGTATGAATGCTGAAATTAATTCGTAACGAGGTTGTTTTCAGATAGTGTGTTCTCATTTCCGGCTGCATTTTGAATGATACTATAATATAGTTATGTTTGTATTGTTTCAATCTATACTATTATGTTCTTAAGCATGTAGTTTGCGTTCATTTAACTAAATTCAAGAGCAAGTTCTATAATTAATCCTTAAGATAGTTTGACTTCCATATAAATATATTTATATTGTGACTTAATATAGTATGTTTACCTCATTTTTTTAATTTTGCATGTTGTTTTTTCTTCCAACTGTTTCATTGTCTGTTTTGCTACTTCCGTTAGTTTTATCTTTGTGTGACTCTAGGTTAATATATAATGAATTTCTTCACCACCTTCCTTGAATTGTACTTTAATTAATAATAACTTGGCTCGGTAGCTTTTATTTGATTTTTTTCCAGCATATAATTGTGAGTATTTCTTGTAAAAATATACCAAAGCAATTTAACAGATAAATCTGAATAATCTCATATGGACTTCCTGTTTTCTAACCTTGGCTATGATTCAAAAGTGTATGTAGAGTCTAATTTTTTATCTCATCTGATTTGTTTTAGTTTTTGATTAAAAATTGGTAGCAGTAGGCATTTTGACCCTTTTGTCACTGTTATTTGTTACGCTACAGCGTTGGAGTTCCTTGTTCCATACTTGTTTGTTGTTAAACATCATAATGTATCTATTTACATGTTTGTTGTGAATTCAAATAGCAGGTTTGCACAGAGTCTAATTTATTTCATGTCTACTTTGGTTTTTCTTTTTGGATAATAAATTGGTGGTAGAAAGCATTTTGACCTTTCTGGCACTGTTATGTCCTACTTTGCAGCTTTCAAATTTGTAACACCCTGAGAATCATGCTACAGTAACCCCCTGTGATTAAGCTAATCATGTTGCTAAACAGGGCTTGATCACATTTGAACCACACCCCTGTCAAACTCCTAGTTCAAACTTCAAATATAATTAAAGTGAAAAATAAAAGTTTTCAAAAACTCAAACAAAAATGTTCTGTGGGTGCTAAATAATACACTGGCAATTATGGTGGAGAAAACTCCTTTTTATAAAATGCCTAAATACTTTAAATGAAATAAAACAGAAAAGGAAATAAACAAATAAAAAGAAAACAGAAAACAGAAACAGTCAGAGAAAAG
>NC_057814.1:254478697-254487211 GCF_018294505.1 Triticum aestivum | reverse complement strand
CCACCTCCTCCCTCGCCCCTTCCCTGTTCCCCCGACCCGGTCGGAACAGGGGCGCGCTGCCGCCGCATCACCTCGCCGGCGGTGAACCCCGCGAGAGGATAAGGGCGCCAGCGGCCCTCGCTCCCTCGGGCCTCTCTCCCACTCACCCCGCTCACTCCCTCGGCCTCTGCGCCTCTTCCCTGGATCCGCGCCGCCCCCCCTCTTCCCCACGCCCGACGCGCTCGCCGCCGTTCCCGTCGTTCTCGCGGCCACCGTGCCCCACTCGCCACCCTGCCGTGTCGTACGACGTCGCCGCCCTCGACTACACCCCCTCCGCCTCTCCGTCGAAGCTCGGAGCCACCGCAACGGCCTCCCCGAGCTCGCCTTCAACCTCGGACGCCGGCGACCCCCCTTCTTCCCCGGCGCCGACCTGCTGCTCCTAAGCACCCACGGGCCTTTCTTGCGCCACGCGGTGAGCTCCTCTACCTCCTCCCCCACTCCGCTAGCTCGCCCACGCTCCCTAGCTTTTCCCCCACGCGCGCCCGAACGCCGCGCCGCGGAGCTCGCCGCCGGCGGGTCTCCGGTGACCAAATGGTCACGGGCTCAAGCTCACAGCGCTCCCCATCGCACGTAGAAGCTCCCCAGCCCCTCCGCTTGCTCGACCGCCTGCCGTAGCCCTGTTTCCGTCGGGCACCCGTGCGCGCCGCCGCCTCCGCCGCTCGCCGGCGCCGATTCTCCCCGAGCCCCGTAGCGCAATTCCGGCCAACTCCGGCGAGGGACCGCCGCGGTTTTGGTCGCCGGAGTTGCGCCGGCGCCGGCCGCCGACGTGGCACACCTGGGGCCACCCCCTGGGTCACTGCCAGTGGCCCCCACGGGCCCCAGTTGACTGGGTTGACCCAGTCAACTGCTGACTGGGCAGGCCCAGTCACTGACATGCGGGCCCTACCGCAAAAATTAAAAAAGAAAATGTTTTATAAATAAAAATAATTAGTTTAATTAATCTCTCACTGACAGGTGGGCCCAGTAGTTAATTAACTAAAAACTAATTAGTTTAATCCTCTGTTAACCCACTGTCTATGACAGGTGGGTCCCCCTTGTCAGTTTGACCAGTCAACCCGGACTGTTGACCGCTGACGTCACTCATACGTCATGCTGACGTCATATCCCTTTTTCTGTTAATTAAATAATTCCAGAAATTCAAATAAACTTTGAAAATTCATAGATTAAACCGTAACTCGGATTAAAATGTTTTCTATATGAAAGTTGCTCAGAACGACGAGACGAATCCGGATACGCAGTCCGTGCGTCCACCACACCTCCCTAACCTATCGAACTCGCAACTTTCCCCCTTCGGTCCTTCTGTCCGAAAACGCAAAACATCGGGAATACTTTCCCGGATGTTCCCCCCCTTCACCGGTATCACCTACTGTCGCGTTAGGACACCCCTAGCACCGCTCACTGTCATGTCACGCATCGTCATGCTTGTGTTTGCATTGTATTTACTGTTTCTTCCCCCTCTTCTCTCCGGTAGACTACGAGACCGACACTGCTGCTGCCCAGTTCGACTACGGAGTCGACGACCCCTCCTACTTGCCAGAGCAACCAGGCAAGCCCCCCCCTTGATCACCAGATATCGCCTACTCTCCTCTATACTGCTTGCATTAGAGTAGTGTAGCATGTTACTGCTTTCGGTTAATCCTATTCTGTTGCATAGCCTGTCATTGTTGCTACAGTTGTTTCCCTTACCTGCTACCCTACTGCTTAGTATAGGATGCTAGTTTTCCATCAGTGGCCCTACATTCTTGTCCGTCTGCTGTGCTATACTATCGGGCCGTGATCACCTGGGCGGTGGACACGGGCATATACTTATATATTATATACATGACACCTGAGATGACTAAAGTCGGGTCGGCTCGTAGGAGTACCCGCAAGTGGATCTTTGTGGCGAAGCGACAGGGCAGGTTGAGACCGCCTAGGTGAGAGGTGGGCCTGGCCCTGGTCGGCGTTCGCGAATACTTAACACGCTTAACGAGATCTTGGTATTTGATCTGAGTCTGGCCATTTGGTCTATACGCACTAACCATCTACGTGGGAGTAGTTATGGGTATCCCGACGTCGTGGTATCAGCCGAAGCTCTTTTGACGTCAGCGACTGAGTGGCGCGCGCCATGTTGGACCGCTTTGACGTAACCGCCGTGATCGTGTGGGTTGCTAGGTCTGCTCGTGGCCGCGTTCGCAACGTGCAGGTGTGCTTAGGGCGATGGGCCCAGACCCCTGCGCGCATAGGTTTAGACCGGCGTGCTGACCTCTCTGTTGAGCCTAGGTGGGGCTGCGACGTGTTGATCTTACGAGGCCGGGCATGACCCAGGAAAGTGTGTCCGGCCAATTGGGATCGAGCGTGTTGGGTTATGTGGTGCACCCCTGCAGGGAAGTTTATCTATTCGAATAGTCGTGTCCCTCGGTAAAAGGACGACCCGGAGTTGTACCTTGAGCTTATGACAACTAGAACCGGATACTGAATAAAATACACCCTTCCAAGTGCCAGATACAACCCGGTGATCGCTCTCTAACAGGGCGACGAGGAGGGGATTGCCGGGTAGGATTATGCTATGCGATGCTACTTGGAGGACTTCAATCTACTCTCTTCTACATGCTGCAAGATGGAGATGTCCAGAAGCGTAGTCTTCGACAGGACTAGCTATCCCCCTTTTATTCTGGCATTCTGCAGTTCAGACCACTGATATGCCCCTTTACACATATACCCATGCATATGTAGTGTAGCTCCTTGCTTGCGAGTACTTTGGATGAGTACTCACGGTTGCTTCTCTCCCTCTTTTCCCCCTTCCTATCTATCTGATTGTCGCAACCAGATATTGGAGTCCAGGAGCCAGACGCCACCGTCGACGACGACACCTACGACACTGGAGGTGCCTACTACTACGTGTAGGCCGCTGACGACGACCAGGAGTAGTTAGGAGGTCCCAGGCAGGAGGCCTTGCCTTTTCGATCGTTGCTACTATTGAGCTAGCCTTCTTAAGGCGAACTTGTTTAACTTATGTCTGTGCTCAGATATTGTTGCTTCCGCTGACTCGTCTATGATCGAGCACTTGTATTCGAGCCCTCGAGGCCCCTGGCTTGTATTATAATGCTTGTATGACTTATTTATGTTGTAGAGTTGTGTTGTGATATCTTCCCGTGAGTCCCTGATCGTGATCGTACACATTTGCGTGCATGATTAGTGTACGGTCAAATCGGGGGCGTCACAAGTTGGTATCAGAGCCGACTGCCTGTAGGAAACCCCCTTCCACACTCCTTGGCCGAAGTCGAGTCTAGACATTGCAAACTTTTACTAACATGGCTGTGCGGCTTACGGGCCCACGTCGCCATTGGGTGGTACTAGGATCTTTTACTCCTCGACCTGTACTCTGGGACTCTGAACTCTCTTCTACTCGGGTTAAACGAATTTACTAACTCTAACACTAGGATCCCGTGACCGCGTTCACCCCAAAGATGGATAAACCATAGATGTTTCTCAGAATAGTATTTTGATCAATTCACACACTGTCATTTGACTCCTTTGAAACGTCTTTGCTTTCAGATGGAACCCACGAGGCAGGTTGTTCGCCACACGATGGCCATTGGTGCCTCGGGATCACCTGCGGTGCTAGCTGAGATGATGACCTATCTGGGTTATCGCTGGCACCCTGAGTACACCGTCTACGAGGAGTACCAGGACTTTAACCAGGAGCAGTACCGTGCCATCGTCCACCTCTACTCTCGGGAGTACGACTCCACTACTGTGCTGCATACCGCACATGGTGTTGGTGTGACCATCGATATGGCTGTCCACGATGCAGCCTATGCTGCTCTGACACGTTTTCGTGGAGAGTATCGGGAGTTGGACACCTCCCCTTTCAGGCACATTGCTATCGCCTCTGATGTTGGTGCAGAGGGATACTATACTGCTGCCTACTCCACTGTCACCCGAGAGCCCTTCTACCATCAGCACCTGGTTCTGCATGCTGATGGGCTGGATCGAGCTAACCGAGCTCTTCGCCACGAGATGTACACCACCCGTCAGCACCTTTACCGTGCTCTGACGCTGCTGCACCCCTTTGTCCGGTCTGGACAGGTACCGCGTTCTGCGATCTACCCAGCCAGGACCGTGATGCCCCACGGTGTTGGTTGGCCAGAGGTGGGAGGCTACTCTCCCGCACTTGGACCTTTTCTGCCACCTGAGCATCGGGCTCTACACCTGAGTATCCGCGGCCCCCAGTCTGCTGACGTGGAGGACTATCCGTTGCCTCACTACCAGCTGTCGGGCTATGATTACCTCCACAGTACCTCTTGGGACTGATGTAGGTTTGCTTGTAGTATTAGCTGCAGTCGCCGCGAGCCTATGTGCCGCCTATGATGTTTTAGTTATGTACTGAACTCTATGTACTGAACTATATGCATGAACCCTTTTGTAAGTTATGCCGACTACTATGTAGTAGCTATCGTGCTCCTTCCAATTATGCATGTTTCATCATGAATGATTCTTGTCATTGCAAATTTTCTCAAATGCTGAACTACCCCTGTTATATATTAGCAGGATGGTTAGACCAGGTGGTCGTGGTCGTGGTGGCGATGCCCCACCACCACCTGAGTACATGGCTGGTATGATCCAACAGTTCGAACTGAACCGCCAATTCATGGAAAATATGATGGCTCAGTTCCCTCGCCCCAATATGAACCAGCAGCCAGCCCAAGTGACTCTTCAAGATTTCATACGCCTCAACCCAACCATCTACCGCAGCTCAACTCAGCCTCTGGATGCTGATGACTGGCTCCGTGACATCACCTATGAGATGGAGTCTGCTGATGTAGCCCCTGCCAGCTATGTCAATTTTGCTTCCTTCTTCTTGAAGGGACCCGCAGCTCAATGGTGGGACAGCCACAGGCGTACTCTGCCAGCTGGAACAATCATCACCTGGCCAGACTTCCAAGCTGCTTTCCGTGCCCGCTTCATTCCTCAGCGAGTCATGGATCGGAAGAAGCGTGAGTTCCGCAACCTCACCCAAGGCAACAAAACTGTCGAAGCTTATCAGCGGGAGTTTCTGGACTTGTCCCGCTATGCTGAAGAAGACATTGCAACTGATGCACGCAGACAGGAGAAGTTCCGTGATGGCCTTCAAGCTGACATCAAGCTCGCACTTCTAGTGCATGACTTTGCTGATTTCACCACCTTGGTGAACAAGGCCATCAATGTTGAAACTGGTCTGCAGGAATACCAGAGCTCTCAGAGGCGCAACCGTGACACGGGCTCATCTTCGGGCTCGCCCTCACAGAAGCGTAAGATATGGATCCCGAACAGCATGTATCGTCCAAATGCACCTGCTCCCAGGAAATCTTATGCTGCACCGCGTCTGCCTCCTCCACCATCTAAGCAGTCAAAGCTACCAGCTCCCCCACCTGGGGCTCCTGTTCCCACTCCCGATAATGGTCTGTGCTTCAAGTGTGGTCAACCGGGTCACTTTGCCAGGAACTGCTATCAGAATCAGAATCAACTGGCCCTTCCAGCAGCTGGCCGTGGTAACAACCAGC
The DNA here is from genome assembly GCF_018294505.1 of Triticum aestivum. Lineage (NCBI taxonomy): Eukaryota > Viridiplantae > Streptophyta > Magnoliopsida > Poales > Poaceae > Triticum > Triticum aestivum. The sequence continues at coordinate 254,481,647 of NC_057814.1, read as the reverse complement.
CCCGCAACAACAATGCTAAGTCTTATGGTCGTGCTCATGCCAACCACGTTGATCTCAGCGAAGCTCAAGACCAGCCTGCTACTGTGATGGGTACACTCCTCGCAAATTCAGTACCAGCATCCGTTTTATTTGATACAGGAGCATCCCATTCATTCATTTCAGCAGAATTTGCATTCCTGCATGGCATTAATCACGAAGAGATAAACACTCCGCTAGTGGTACACACCCCAGCGGGCCAATGTCAAACCTCTATGGTTAGTCGCGATGTTACTGTTGAAATTGAAGGACTGGAATTTCTTGTCTCTCCCATCGTACTGAAGTCCTGTAGCATTGATCTCATTCTGGGAATGAATTGGTTAAAAGCGCATACTGCTTCAATCGTTTGCACCACTAAGACCGTCCATCTGCTACACCCTTCAGATGAGATAGTTACTTACCAAGCCCATCTGGTGCAAAATGCCGAGGCAAGGCTCTATGCATTGAATGCATTGAACGCTGCACCACTCGAGGGCATTGAAAACATTCCCGTCGTGCGTGAATTCCTCGACGTCTTCCCTGAAGAACTTCCAGGGATTCCCCCTGCTAGAGCTGTCGAATTCATCATCGACTTGAAACCAGGCACCACTCCTATAGCCAAGCGACCCTACAAGATGCCGCCGCATGAACTCCTTGAGCTTAAGGAGGAAATCGACAAGTCTCTTCGCAAAGGATTCATTCGTTCAAGTTGCTCTCCTTGGGGAGCACCTTCTCTCTTTGTCAAGAAGAAGGACGGGACAAACCGGTTAGTTCAAGACTACCGTCCTATAAACCAAGCTACCATTCAGAATAAATACCCTCTTCCTCGGATCAATGATCTGTATGATCAACTGGCGGGTTCGTCAGTGTTCTCTAAGCTCGACTTGAGGTTGGGCTACCACCAGATCCGTGTTCGCGAAGAGGATATCCCAAAGACCGCCTTCGTGACTCGCTATGGTTCATACGAGTACACCGTCATGTCTTTCGGTTTAACCAATGCTCCAGCCACCTTCTCTCGTCTGATGAACTACATATTCATGGATTACCTCGACAAGTTCGTCGTGGTTTATCTGGATGATATCCTGATATTTTCCAAGAACGAAGAAGAACATGCTGAACATCTTCGACTTGTGCTGGAAAAACTACGAGAACATCAACTATATGCCAAGTTCTCTAAATGTGAATTCTGGCTACCGGAAGTAACCTATCTGGGGCATGTCATCTCTAAGGATGGTATTGCCGTCAACCCCGAGCGAGTTCAGGCTATTCTTGATTGGACTCCTCCCAAGAACGTTAAGCAAGTCAGAAGTTTTCTCGGTCTCGCCAGCTATTGCCGTCGATTTGTCGAGAACTTCTCCAAGATCGCCAGGCCTCTGACTAACCTGTTACATAAGGGCGTCAAGTTACAATGGACAGACAAATGTCAGGAAAGTTTCCAGGCACTCAAAGACAAGTTGACTTCTGCCCCAGTTCTAGCTCCACCTGATACTAAGAAGGACTTCGTCATCTACTGCGACGCTTCCCGTCAAGGATTAGGCTGTGTCCTAATGCAAGACCGCAGAGTGATTGCTTATGCCTCTCGACAATTGCGCCCTCACGAAGAGAACTACCCAGTTCACGACCTCGAACTTGCTGCCGTCATTCATGCGCTGAAGCAGTGACGACATTACCTTCTCGGTAATCGTTGCGAGATCTTCACCGACCACCAAAGTCTGAAGTATCTGTTTACTCAGCCAGACCTGAACCTCCGTCAGCAGAGATGGATGGAGCTTGTCGCAGACTTTGATTTGGGTATTTCCTATACGCCAGGCAAGGCTAATGTAATGGCTGATGCCTTGAGCCGCAAGTCTTACTGCAACCACCTCCAGGTTCATAAAGTTCAGCCCTCACTTGTTGAAGAATTCAGGAAGCTGAACCTCCATATTGTTCCTCCGGGTGCACTCGCTCCCCCTCCTAAGGAATTTGGCAAGGTGAACCTCCACGTTGTTACCCAGGGTTCCCTCAATACCCTAGTTGCTAAACCAGATCTCGAGGACAGCATCAAAAGGCTACAGAAGTATGACTCTGAAGCCTACAAGATTAAGCACTACCTCGCAGAAGGAAAGCCCTCATTCTTCACCATTTCTGAAGATGGCACCCTATACTTCAAGGGCCGCCTAGTGGTGCCATGTGCAGAGAAAAACCTGGATATGACACAGGAAGTTATGAAAGAAGCTCATGATACGCCTCTAAGTATCCATCCGGGTAGTACAAAGATGTACCAAGATATCCATCAGAGATTCTGGTGGTCTAATATGAAGCAAGACATTGCTCGTTATGTTGCTGAGTGTGACGTTTGCCGTCGTATCAAAGCAGAACATCAAAGGCCTGCTGGAACTCTGCAACCTATCTCTATTCCTGAATGGAAATGGGACCATGTTGAGATGGACTTCGTCACTGGATTTCCCAAATCGCAGAAAGGTAATGATGCTATTCTTGTCGTCATTGACCGGCTTTCCAAAGTTGCACATTTTCTGGCGGTCAAAGAAACGATCACTGCTAGCCAGTTGGCAACGCTCTATATGTCCAGGATTGTTTCACTCCACGGTATTCCATTGGTTATCAGTTCAGACCGTGGTAGCTTATTCACTTCAAGATTCTGGGCAAGTTTCCAAGAAGCTATGGGAACTCATCTGTCATTCAGTACTGCGTTTCATCCTCAATCGCAAGGACAAGTTGAACGCGTCAACCAAGTTCTCGAAGACATGCTTCGAGCTTGCGTTATTTCCTTCGGCAAGAAATGGGAGGAATCTCTCCCGTATGCTGAGTTCTCTTATAATAATAGCTATCAAGCTAGTCTGAAGATGGCCCCCTTCGAAGTGTTATATGGACGAAAGTGCCGAACCCCTCTGAACTGGTCAGAAACTGGGGAACGTCCACTCTTCGGTCCGGATAT